>NC_058403.1:25872062-25879227 GCF_002201575.2 Neomonachus schauinslandi | reverse complement strand
TTTATTTATTTATTTATTTATTTATTTATTTATTTATTTATTTATTTGACAGAGAGATAGCGAGAGCAGGAACACAAGCAGGGGGAGTGGGAGAGGGAGAAGCAGGCTTCCCGCCGAGCAAGGAGCCCTATGCGGGACTCCATCCCAGGACCCTGGGATCATGACCTGAGCCGAAGGCAGACGCTTAACGACTGAGCCACCCAGGCGCCCTCTAACCACTTCTTTGATGCTACATGTTGCACGGTCCAAATATGTCTAGCATGCTATAGACATTCATTGAAATATAATATACCTCTTACCATGATGTCTCTTTTTTGCTACAATCTTTATAACAAGGGCTCTTCACTTTTATTTCAATTGAATGAAAGAATGTGACATTTGCCCTTGTTATTTTAGCTTTATTTCAGAAATTTCTAAAACACTTGTCTCTGCAAGATTTCCTTGATGTTAAAGCACAGGAAATTGCTCTAGGCTCTGCTGACTCGACATTTACACATTTTTCTTCTGATGAAATATTTGTTTGCTTTAAAACCAAATGATGTAATGCAACTAAAACAATATAGAATTATACTAATTATGGTCTAAGTTGACAGATTTAGATGGAATCATACTTTATGTCTGTTCTTGTAGTATATATAGTCATTATCTATCAAGTATTCACATGTAGTTTGGGAATTTTCACACCAACTGTCAAAACTCCAAACCAACAACTTAAAAAAAAAAAGGAAACTTCAAAAGACTTACAGGTTTAGTTTATACAGTACCACCAAGAAGGGATCATGAACAAATTCATTTTGCTAGTCTTTGTGACTAGAAAGTTCCCACAATTAGGCACTGGGAAGGGGAAGAGGGTACATCTTTTTTTTTTTTTATTATTTCATTAAGTTTTTTTTTACTTTAATTCCAGCAGAGTTAACATACAGTGGTATATTAGTTTCAGGTGTACAATATAGTGATTCAACAACTCTATATATTACCCAGTGCTCATCATGGCAGAGGTACATCTTAATTTTAAGATTCATGGGCGGGCTAAAAATAGGTTCATGGGAGGTTTACTGTTGGTGTCACTACTTTTACATTTTCTATTACAAGTTTTGTATAAATGTAAAACCATGTTTGTTTTTGTCTCATAAGTAGCCTTAATAGATAGAAATGAATCACAATAGATTTTCTTTCCCAGGTTATCAATGATGACAAGGCATTAGGGAATATAGTTTTAGGTGACAAGAAAGAGGGGAGACACTGAGAAACCTCCCAATTTTCAGTTAACAATAAGCTTTCTTATTAAAAAAAATCACAAGTTGCAAAAAAAAATCTTAGTAAGCTCAATGAGAGGGTAGAAAAGTGGTAGTTGAGCTTCACTTTTGAAAAATGAAAGATACTCTATTTGTGATTATCATAAATCACAGATCATACAGACTGCTCCTAGAAGATAATCTAATAAGGAAGGGTATTTTTTTAAAGTTGCTTTGCTTGTGTAACAACATAAGTCCTTGACTTTGGAAGCTCTGGAATCTATACTTTAGGAAAGCCAAGTTAGGTGTGTTCATAGAAAGGCATTCACAATGAACAAATGATGAACTTACTTCTATTTAAGGATAGAAAATTTAGGTAACTTTATCTGAAAATGTAAATTTATTTTTAAAATGGAGCTGAAATTAAAAAAATACTTAAAGAATGCAGAAAGTCTTAAAATACTGGACTTAAATGTCACTTGATATTTGAAGGGAGCAGGATTAATAAAAGATAGTTAACAAAAGGAAGAAATATTTTTCAAAGTGTGTAGTAAATCTCTGATATTCATGACTCTAAGAAGTGGAAAATATCCTGTGCTCTGGATGAATGTGGATTATTACCTTAAAGGTAACTGCAAGCAACAGAGGTAGGTAAAATAGGTTTATAAAATTTAGTTGCAGTACTGAGCCTTTTATATCTATATTAAAAGGTCAGTTATCATGCTCAGCTTAAATATCTTAGTTTTATTATGAAAAAAAGATTTGACCTAGGATAGCTTAAATTTTTGTAGGATTCTAGTGCTTAACCTGTAGTACAAAAATCTGATAATGGAAGCACTGAAGAACAGGTGAAGGAATATAGAGAAATGCAGCATGCTTAAGAACAGAAATTCCACGGCACCTGGGTGGCTCAGTTGGTTAAGCGACAGCCTTCGGCTCAGGTCATGATCCTAGAGTCCGGGGATCGAGTCCCACATCAGGCTCCCTGCTCAGCGGGGAGTCTGCTTCTCTCTCTGACCCTCCTCCCTCTCATGCTCTCTGTCTCTCATTCTCTCTCTCGCAAATAAATAAAATCTTTTAAAAAATTTAAAAAAATAATAATAATAAAAGAACAGAAATTCCAGAATGCTGTAGACTCCACTGAATCTTTACTGCTCTCTCTTCATCACTAGTCCTTACAGCACTTTTTGAACATGGAAGAATCCCAGATCCGTCACAGATATACTTTCTTTCACTATCCAAATTATAAAATGTCAAAGACTCTTTCAGTAGTCCTGTCCTACATTTTTAAGTTTCTAAGAACACATAAAGTGATAGCCAGACTTTTCTTCCTAATATAAAGTGCCAACCTCCCTCTGAGGGACCAGAGTCTATATAAATTGGTTCTTAACATTTTCTGTTACTTTCTCTCAGAATCTCACTAACGATAACAAAATGAGTGTCTAGTAAGACTAAAGCTATATAGGCTCTTTAGTGATTTTCTTAGTTACTTTGACAAAAGATAAATTTTTTCTTCTTCTCATACTGGAAAATTTGACACAAAGAACTAATTTCTACTTCAACATGTAATAACAGTGGAAGAAGCTGCAGGTTATTTGTTGATCTTCTCAGCTAGTTAGGACTCTTTAAAATGATGTAATTTTGATGGCAGCAACAACCCAAGGGGACAAAAGAAAATGTTACAATGCCAGTGACCTCTGCTGCTAGGGGAACATGAAAACTTAGTTTTTAAAATGCCAAAATGCTTTAAAATGTTATAGCGACCCTGTTCTTAATTTTGCTTATTTGCTCAATTTTAACTATATCATTTAGCTGATTCTACACAATAGCAAATGGAAATTTAAACAGTGCCATTTGAAACACACTAAACTATCTTTCATGAGTGACGTAATTATTCCAAATCCTAACTGTACAGCAAACGATATACTTGCATGAATGTTGGCTTGAATGTTTTGGCTTCAATTTCAACTTTTGTAATAGCTGCAGCAAAATTTTCCTATCTAAATGTTTTTAAAGGCAGAATGTCTTCATAAATGAGCAAAGTATCTAGATAATTCCCTGGAAGCAAAACACAGACAAGTGTCCAAATGCAAGCTTTCTCATTTATATGAAGTGGAGTTTGAATATAACACAGCTGTTTAGTTTTAAAAGATGTGGGTATAATTACTCTTGTTAGGGCTCTATCACTCTACCTGCTTGGCATATAGCATTGTGGGCCAGTTGGGGGAGAATCTACGAAGGAAAGTTGATAAAGCAACCCCTGAGGTTCACATGGGTTGATGTGGTTCAGCTGTTCCTGGCTTATAAAACCCAAGAGTGACTATATTGAGATGAGGATAGAAAATCATGGAGAACTTATACACTACATGCATAAGGACTGTGGATTGGCAAACCACAAAATCAACATTTTTGGTAAAGTGGCATCTTGGAAGACTGTATAGACAAGAGAGTAAAAGGCATAGTCAAGTGACAAGTTTAAACAGAAAAAAAATATTGAGAAGAAAAAAAAAATGAATAAAAAACTGCATGTAAGGGAAGGTATTAGCAGTGAACTTCCCAAAAAGTAGAGGTAGAAAAACCTAACTCAGAGCAGTCAGGAGCACATGGAAAAGTGGTAAGAAAGCTAAATTAAATTATGATATAAATCAGTTAATGGAATCAGTCACTAATAATTTTCTTTACATGGAATGGGTGACAGCCTCTGTTCTCCTTCCCACTTTGAAATAACTCCTTGAAGGAAAAAGGAGAAAAGGGAAACTAACATTTTCTGATGATGTACTATGAAACTGGCAAGATGCCATATAGACACCATTCTGTCTTCTTCAATCCTCATGATGACGAAGGGTAAGGATGCTTCGGAGTAGTCTGTTGAGGTGCAGAGATTCTCAAGAATGCCTATTCCCCATCAGAGGTGAGAAGTGACTGATGATTTACCTCGATACATCAAATATGATGGGTTAGAATGTCTGTTTCATTCCTGGAGTAAAATTAAGGAAGGCGGTGCAATCTGATGAATCCTACCTTTAGAAATGAAAGTTGAAAACGGAAATCTAAAATGGACTTCAAGACAGCAAGAAGGGAAATGGGATCTCTAGAAGACGTACGAAAACTACAACAAAATAACATTTTTAGGCTTTCCAATTTTCCTACGACCTGCTTTGTTTGTGCTTTCTCATCTACCTTTATAAAGTGATTTGCTTTAAAGCAAAAAAAAAAAAAAAAAAAAGCCTTGTCCTTTAAATTATAAAATAGGTTAACAGTTGGAGAACCTGTGTCTAATTCAACACAGGCTGGGGAAAGACATCCCCTAAAGCAACCCAACAATACCACCAATGGATATGTTAGGTTTTGTTTGCTACATGGTAGGGGGGAGGTGGACAGGGAAGAATGAAGGGAGAGAGGAAGGAAGGGAAGGAGGGGGGTAAAAAAAAAAAGCAAAAGGAACATACCTAGGGTTTAAGACTTTGTCTAAGGTCTGAATAGCAAAATCTGTGAACTTCGTGGTAACCAATGAAGCTGACTCACATCATATTTCTCTTGAGAAAATTTAGGCTTATAGAAGTTTTGTGATCTGCCCAAGGTCACACAGCTAGTAAATGGAGTTGGAATTCAAGAACAGTTGTGATTCACTCCAAAGCCCGTAATCATGTTCCTTCATCACAATGACTGGCAGCTGAGAATTTTAAGCCAAGAATGAGAAAATGGAGCCATAAGAAATAAAGAACAATAGGAATATGCAGCAAAAAGGTTATTTAACATATATTAGTGTAGTCACTTTAATTGAGAAAGAAAAATATTATAGAATTTAATAAAATATTATTGCATATCTTTTAGTCCAATGAAGTACAATTTGTATAAGAATAAAATGTCAGTGAAGTACCTTAATTTAACTTGAGAAAAAAATATATGCATGAAATAAATAAGGAAATACTCTTGAGGAATAGGTTGAGAAGAACTAAATTTTGTTGTCACTGAGTGGGGTCTCTATTACATAGCCCATTTTTACTATATCTGAGCTTTACTGGACATATTCACTGTAGTTTGGGGAATACAAAAGAATACTGGACTAGGGTTCTGAGCCTTAGCTTGTTATAAGATCTATAATAAATCACTTCAAGGAATGTCTGACCCCAAGTTTTCTAACTCACAAAAATGAGGCACTTGGCTAGATTAGTGGTTATCATATTTTGTTTTGTTATAGAACTCCTTTTTTTCCAAATAAATTCTCCAATTGATTTCAAATAAGTAATGCTGATAAAACTGCAGCATGACAAATACCAAAAAATAAAGGCTTTTTTCCTTGAGCTCTTAGATTTATGTTTTAGAAAAGGCCTAGACTTAAAACATGTGGAAAAATGATATTAAAATGAAGTATATTTCAACATTTCACATATTGTGTTCCAAACCATCCTAGTTCTTGGAAGTAGTGTTTTAAAAAGAATTCTCTAATAATATCTTTGAATGATGAACACTGCGTCTCTCTTTTGGAGAGTTACAATATGTGTATCATGTTAAGATATCAGTAAAATTCTGCAGCAAAATAAATTTATTTAACTTTGCTTATTCACATGCATCACAAGTGACCTCAGGTCACTTTTTTTTTTCCCCCACATGAAGTGAATGTTCCAAGGAGCATGCTTTTTAATATGGTTTGCAAGTTCATGAACTCCAAGGACCCCAGTTTAAACCTACTTACAGGTTCTGAAATGGCACCTACTATACATAACCACTCAATTGATATCATTTCCATGAATTTAAAGTTGAATTCCACAAACACAGAGTCAACTGAGTACAAACCATGACATATGTAAGGTATCTTTTAAAGGAGGAGGGAAGCTGTTGATGATACAAAGGATATTCAAAGCTCTCCAAGGAAAACAAATGTGAGATGAGCAAATATACATTCAAAATAGGGAAATATCTTGAAAATTCTTCTGCCTCCCTTTTCTCCTTGGCTTCAGCCTAACTAAGATTTTGTCCTGTTGATCCATCTTCTCTACACCTCTCAGCCTTTCCCTTAGTTAAGGTCAGAAGAGAAAAAAAATCTAAAGAAAGAAGGGCTACAATCTCAGTAAGCTGCCACACCTCCACCCTACTCCTCTCCTAGACCTGGTCATTCCCATTGCTCTGTCCTTATCAGCTCTCGTCCCAGATTCCATAATAAGAGCTTCTCCCATCCCAGAGCTAGTACCCTTGGTGAAGCTCCAGCGTGGCCTATGACTGTTTTCCACTGAAATGTGGACTGATGTTCTTTAAACCCTTTTTGTATAGAGATTATCTTTCACCATCCATATGCACCTCTAAATCATTAAGCAAAAAAAAAAAAAAAATTAATTAGGGTGCCTGGGTGGCTCAGTCATTAAGCGTCTGCCTTCGGCTCGGGTCACGATCCCAGGGTCCTGGGATCGAGCCCGCATCGGGCTTCCTGCTCTGCGGGAAGCCTGCTTCTCCCTCTCCCACTCCCCCTGCTTGTGTTCCCTCTCTCGCTGTGTCTCTCTCTGTCAAATAAATAAATAAAATCTTTAAAAAAAATTAATTAATTTTAAAAAATAAAATAAAATCACTAAGTGAAAGAAGAAGGGTAATGTCACATAGAAAAAAACTGTTATTGCCTTATTTCTACAAATGGCAAATAAATAATGAGAAAGAAAATTTGTTTTAGAAAAGGAGAGGAAAAAAACACTATTTTTCTTCTATATTAGATCATGATGAACAGAAACTTTACTTCTAAGCCATAGATGGTGCTATGAAATAAAGTCAGGGAACAAAGAGGGAGGAAGGAAGGAAGGAAGAAAGGAAGAGAGGGAGGGAGGGAGGAAGGAAGAAAGGATGGAAGGGAGGGAGGGAGGGAAGAAAAGAAAGAAAAAAGGAAAAGGAAAGAGAAAGAAGAAAGAAAGAAAGAAAGAAAGAAAGAAAGAAAGAAAGAAAGA
>NC_058403.1:25837614-25872052 GCF_002201575.2 Neomonachus schauinslandi | reverse complement strand
AAGAAAGAAAGAAAGAAAGAAAGAAAGAAAGAAAGAAAGAAAGAAAAGGAAAGAGAGAGATAAATAAATAAATACATACATACATACATACATACATACATACATAAAAAATAAATAAAGGTCAGAATCCAGTGCCAAAAAGTGAGTTTTCTCCCCAACACCTCAGCTACTTAAATCACTAAACTGGCCCCAGTGGTACCCACAAAAATTAATTTAAAAAGATTCCCCCCTTCTTCTTGCTAAAAGACAGGATTGTCAGGGAGAATTCTATAATTTCATCAGAGTAAAAGAAGATGCACTATTGCCATCCCAAACTGAAAATGTATGGTTTTCATAGAGACATTTAAGTATGCAGTGTTAAATTTCACAGCATTATTGACACAATACTTTTGGTATACAATGTGATTGGTGAGCTAGCCTTGGGACTGAAACTCCAGCTGTGACATGATTCCTACCCTTTTGGAACACAACTTGTTCATGAAATGGAGATTGCACTTATTTTCAGGAAGGAAAAGTACTGAGGTTTCTCTAATCCAGAATAGTTTAAATATAGGAAATGTTCCAAAGGATAGCAATCAAAATGATGAATGAGTTAGATTGTTTTATTCATGTGGAAATATAAATGAAGCATAAATTACCCAAGACACATTTGCTAGGAAAAAAAAATGGGGGAAATTGTGTGATGGTCTGCAGAATGTGAAAGGCACAGACCTCAAGGCTAGAGAAATAACGTAGTGTGATTCAAAAGCTAGTAGTACAGATAATGAGAATGTTCAGAGTAAAACAGAGGCTGCCTCCCCTGATGGAAAAGTAGCAGAGAAACAACACTAATTTGAATGTGGTCTAGGAATCCAAACCACGTAAAGACTCAGGAATAAACCCTAATACAGTATTAATACTCATGTCAAGGAAAATAAAACTGCCTAATCATGTTTTCTAGATTATCTAGGTATATAATTTGGCCCATTGGGGTCATCTTCTTTCATAAATATTGGACTCAACCAATTGGTTACCAACTTCCCACCATTGGAAAAGCCTGTTGGAAACATCAATGTTTAGGTGGCAAGTTGCTTGTGCTTTTCTCTGGGCATATAAAAAATCAGTAGATGCATGATAAACAATTTAAAAATCACAATTAGTTTATCCCCCGTGACAAATAAATAGCAATCCTACATATCCTTAACAGTCTCCAAATTGTGCAACAGAAATATAATATGATAAACATATGTAATTTTAAATCCCCAAGTAGATACATTAAAAAAACAGGTAAAATCCATTTATTAATACATTTTATTTAACCCAATATATCGAAAATATAATTTCATCTTGTGGCACTAGCCACAGTCAATGCTCAGTAAGCACATGTGATCAGTATACCATATCATACGGCACAAGAACTAAGAGAAAAGTAGAGGTATAAGACCAAAATAAAAAATTGTGCATGGGTCAATGAAGGGACAGTCTTTTTGACCCACAGTAATGAACATTATGATTATATTGAACACGACAGGTAACTTGACTGAGAAGGGGAAAGAGGACCACAAGCACTATGTGTGTGGTGAAGTGAAAATCTCATTAAAATAAGAATTAATTCATTTATGTGATTTTGGAAATGGGTTAATTTTAGAATAAAATTATTTTCTTTATATCCTCCTAAGTGATCAATCAAAAATATATCAAAACATAATTTAAAATATTTTTATAATTGGCAACTGCAATGATGTTAAGATATTGTGACAAGAAAATAAAATGTTATTATGAAAATTATTTAAAAATTGTCAAGGACAGCACTTATATTAAGTACTTAAAAACATTGCTAGGACAGTTGAAGAATACCTATTCTAGGTTTAGAATACCAGTTGCAGATCATCATTCAGAAACATACCAACAAATTACTTCTTTATTCAATAAAAATTTCTTTAATATTTATTCTATTTCAGAAGCTGTCCTAAGCCCTAAGGATACAATGAAAACAAAAATAGGTAAAATCCATGCTCCTCAGAAGCAAATATTCTAAGATAGATACATAAATTCATTTGTCTACCAAAGCTTTGTTAAACAGTTTTCAAAGAACTTCCTTTTTCTATCACTAATATGACCTAGATTTGTTCTCTTAAGGGAACATATTCATTGATTGTCAGCCTCAAGAAGTTGAAATCTGTTTTATCTATCATCTAGTTCAATACATCGCAGAGTGCCTTATACATTATTTAATGATGGTACTGAATCGAATTAATTGAATCAAATTGAAATAAATCAAATTTAATTTAATTAGAAGGCATAAAATAGGTGTTACTGCATTGCTAAAAATCCTAACCAAAAACCAGGAATATCTCCATTAAAAATTAATACTGAAACCAAATGAAGACATTAATTACAAGAAAGGAAAACTTCAGGCCAGTAGCTCTCATAAACATAGATGCAAAAATCCTCAATACAATATTATCAAATCCAACAATATATAAAAAGAATTATATACCATGACTAAGTGGGATTTATTCCAGATACATAAGACTGGTACAACAAATGTTAATCAATTAATGTAATCAATCATATAAACAGGCTAAAGAAGAAAATTTACATGATCATATCAATTGACGTTAAAAAAATATTTGACACACCCCTACACTAATCCATGATAAAAACTCAACAAACTAGGAATGAAGGGGAACTCAGTCAACTTGATAAAGAACATCTGTAAAGAACGTATAGTTAACATCATACTCAAGGTGAGAAACCAAATCTTTACCACTTAGACTGAAAACAAAGGCAGGATATTCCCTCTCATAACTCCTATTCAACATATCCTACAAGTCCTAACTAACACATTAATACCAAAAAAAAAAAAAATGGAAATAAAGTATATATCATCTTTGAAGTAAGAAATAAAACTGTCCTTGTTTAGAGATGACATGATTGTCTATGTAGAAAATCCCAAAGGATCACAAAAAAAAAAACCCTCCTGGAATAAATAAGTGATCATAGCAAAAGTGCAAAATACAGGTTAATATACAAAAGTCAATTGTTTTCCTATATACCAATGATGAAAAATTGGAATTTGAATTTAAAACACAATACTATTTACATTAGGACCAAAAATAATGTAATACTGCTCTCTTTGGCAGAACATATACCAAAATTGGAACAATACAGAGATTAGCATTGCCCCTGCTCAAGGATGACATGCAAGTTTGTGAAGCGTTCCATATAAAAAAAAAAAGAACAAGAAAATAATGTAATAATCAGATATAAATCCAACAAAATATGTACAGCATTTATATGATAATAACTACAAAAATCTGATAGAAGAAATTAAGGAATATCTAAATACATGGAGAGATATTCCATGCTCATGGACAGGAAGATGCAATATTGTTAAGACGTCAATTCTTACCAACTTGATCTATAGTTTCAAGGTAATCCAAATCAAGATTCCAGAAAGTTATTTTGTGGATGGATATAAATAAAGTCATTCCAAAGTTTACATGGGAAGATGAAAGATTCAGAATAGTCAACACTATATTAAAGATGTAAAGCAAGTTAGAAAATGAGACTGTCTGACTTCAAGACTTAATATAAAGCTACAGTAACCAAAAGAACATGGTTTTGGCAAAAGAACAGACACATAGATCAATGAAACAAAATGTAAGACCCAGAAATAAACCCACACAAATAAAGCCAACTGATCTTGACAAAGGAGCAAAGGCAATTAAATGGAAACAAGATCGTCTTTTCAACAAATGGTACTGGAATAATTGAATATCCATATGCAAAATAAATCTAGATTTGGGACTTACCCCTTTCAACCAGTTAACTCTAATAGATCACAACCTAAATGTAAAATGAAAAACTATAAAATTTCTAGAAGATAGCACAGGAGACAATCTAGGTGACCTTGGTGTGAGGATGAGTTTTTAGATACAACATCAAAAGCATGATGATCACAGAAAAAAAAATTAGTAAGTTGGTATCATTAAAATTGAAAACTTTTGCTCTGTGAAAGACAACCTTAAGAGAATTAAAGACACATACTATGAGAAAATATTTGCAAAACACATATCTGACGAAAGATTTGTATCTAACATATGCAAACAATTCCTAAAGCTCAATAATAAGAAAACAACTCAATAAAAAAATGGTAAAACGATCTGAACATACACCTCATCAAAGAAGATGTACAGAAGACAAATAAGCATATAAAAGATTCTCAACATCATTTTTCATTAGGGTGCTTCAAATTAAAATAATAATGAGATATCATTATTAGAATGACTGAAATCAAAAAAGCTGACAATAACAAATGCTGACAACCAAGTGCAGTAACAGGAACTCCTGTTCATTGCTGGTGGAAATGTACAAGAAGGTACAGCCACTTTGGAAGACAGTTTGGTACTTTCTTACAAAGCTAAACATAGCCTTACCATACATTTCAGCAATCGTGCTTTTAGGTATTTACCTGACCAAGTAAAAAACATGTCCATAAAAATATCTGCATTCAAATGTTTATAGCTGCTTTACTTATAATTACCCCAAATTGGAAGCAACCAAGATATTCTTCAAAAAACGATAAACTGTAGTCCATCCAAGCAATGGAATGTTATTCAAGGATAAAAAAAAATGATCTATCATACCACAAAAGACATGGAGGAACCTTAAATGCATATTGTAAGTGAAAGAAGTTAGCCTGAATAATGCTACATAGTGCATGACTCCAATTACATCAAATTCTGGAAAAGATAAAACTAGAGACACATAAAAAATGAGTGGTTGCCAGGGCTCAGGGTGAGGGTGGGAGGAATGAAGAGATGAACTACAGTGCTCAAATTTTAAAATTTTTAATTTAAAAGACATGCTGAAGAAGGTCAAAGGGACACAGGAGCCAACTAAAAGACCCCCCAAATGTTAAAGCTGGAACAACTGGAGCAATAAAATAAAGTAGTCCTGGATTGTAACCCAAAGGCTAAAATAAGTATCCATGAGTCCATACTGATATAAATAAATGATTAAATAAGTTAACAAATGAGAAAGAAGAGACAAATCTCCCATGCAGAAGAGTTCCACATAAATTATTTAGATACTCCATCCTAAAGGTTGAGGAAAATAACTCCCCATTCTTAAATGTAAGCTGCACATGGTGACTTCCTTCCAAAGAGTATAGTATGAAAATACGAGGGAGAAAGTAACAGTGAAGAACCCAGAAAAACATTACTTTTGCCTGTTGACCAAGGTCAACATCAATGGTCACAAATCATGTAGATTGTATGTGCTCTTGATATGATTTGATAAAAATGACACACTTTACCTCTGCGACCTTCCTCCCCAAAACACATAACACCTGTCTAATGATGAGAAAAACATCCAATTCCAGTAAATGGTCATCCTACAATACTGACAAGTACTCCCCAAAATTGTCAGGTCATCAAAAACAAGGAAAGTCTTGGAAATTATCAAAACCTAGAAGAAACTAGAAGACATGATCCCAGAACAGAAAGAAGGCATTAGGTAAAAGCTAAGGAAGTCTGAAAAAATTATGGACCTTAGTTAATAATAATGTACCAGTGTTGGTTCATTAATTGTAACAGACTATGCTCATGTAAGATATTAACTATAGGGAAACTGTGTGTGGGGTTGTTGTGGGAAAAGGATGTATAGGAATTCTCTGTACTATCCACTCAATCTTTCTATAAATCTGAAACTTTTCTAAAAGTAGTCTAGTAATTCTATTAATTAATTAGCTAATTAATTAATATTCTGACTAAGCTATTGACACTTTAATGTAAGTAAGATTAATTTTTGGAACATCACTAATAACCAGACCATGGGCCTTGTCAATGCCCACTAAAATGCAGTGCCAAGAAATTCCAGTCTGAAGAAACTTGCCATCCTTACTCATTTATTATGAAAATTATACTACTACAATTACCTATGAAACCAATTCTTATCAGAATATAAACTATAGCTGATCCTTGAACAACACAGGTTTGAACTGCATAGGTCCACTTATGTGGATTTTTCGATAAATACAGTACAATACTGTAAATGTATTTTCTCTTATGATCTTCTTAACATGTTTCCTTTGGCTTATTGTAAAAGTACAGTATATTATATATAACATAAAAATATGTGTTAATCGACTGTTTATGTCACCAGTAAGGCTTCCAGTCAACAGTAGGCTATTAGTAGTTAAGCTTTGCTGGAGTCAAAAGTTATATGCAGATTTTTGTGTAGGGATTGACACCTCTAACCCTCATATTGTTCAAGAGTCAACTGTACTCAAGTCTCCTCCATAGTTTTACAACCTAATCCAGACACTATCCTAACTCTTTATTCCCATTCACAGCTAATTTAAATTCACAGCTATGTTCATTGTTTTTACCTCCTTATTTTCCACTCATTGTTCACAGTAATTTGGTTCTGCCCAATTACTCTTCCAAAGTCAATGGTGGTCTCCCTAAACCAGTAGGGACTCATCTATTATTTTACTTCATTTTTTGGAAGTATCTGACACATTATCCATTCCTTCCTTTTTAAAACACTTTCTTCCTTTGCATTCATCACCTTTCATTTTCTTGGTTTTCTTCCCACCTCTCTTGCATCTTCTTGATGTGTGTGTGTGTATGTGTGTATGTGAGATTCTTATCCTGTCCTTAAGTGATATTGTCCTTAAAGTTCAGTTAAGCAAATCGTTTTCACTTTTTTAAACTTTTTTATTATGTTCAGTTAGCTCACATACAGTACATCATTCATTTTTGATATAGTGTTCAACAATTCATTAGTTGCGTATAATGTTACTCTATGTGAGTACCTTAACTTCCATGGCTTTAGTAACTACTACATGTTGATGTATACCAAATCAAGTATTATACTACTTACACTGGTATTTCCACTTTGCAGCTCTACTCACATTTTGAAGTCAAAATGTCCCAGAATAATCTACCATGTCCTCTTCCCCAAACTCCTTATACTCTATATTCTCTATCTCTATATATGGTATCACCACTGTCTACTCAAGGCAATAGTCATTATAATCAATTTCATTCTCACTTCAAATGTTAAATCATTCCTTAATTCTCAGCATACCTTCTAAAAAATTTCTCACATCCATCAAATTCTGTCCATCCGTAGAACTACCATTCTAGTTCAAAACACTATCATCTTCTACCTAGATTTCTAAAATTGCCCCTTACAGGTGCCCCACATCTCCATGCTTCCTCCCTCCAGTCCATTCTCCACTCTATCTCATCATTCCCTAATTCAAGACACTTTAATGTTTCCCCTTTGTTGTTAGTTTGAGATCCAAATGATTTAATTTTACCTATAGTTCATAATTAGGGCCCTGCTTAATACTGCAGTCTAAGCTCTTACTTCTTTCTCCACTTCCCTACTTCTGCCTCACACCATGCGAAACTGCAAATGTGTATGCTGCTCACTCTGCATACATCATTACTCTACCCCACTCTCACTGTCACTCTAAATTTGGAGTTCAGCTTAGATGGTCTTTTCAAAAAATCTTCTCTGAATCCTCAAATCCCAGATAGTTGCCTCTCATATATATTGCCACAGAGCCTTTTACTTCTGCTCTCAAAACCCTTAACATACACACATACAATTTTAAATTCCCTCATTACTTATCCATACTGCTTGCTAAACTCCAAGCTCCCCAGAGGTAATAAATATCTGTATTATTTATTAACTCTTCTCAAGAATATCTAGGACAATGACTGACATTCAGACAATATTTGATATATTGACTGATGAAAATATAGATGGATGGTTACAATAACTCAGAAAAATACCCTGAAAGGATTTTAAACTTAGAAGTTTAAAAAAAAGAAAAAGAAAAACACCTCTCTGGAATGAGTTACTGCTTGCTTAGAGCTTTTAAATCTAATACATTTTTTTAGAAATAGAGTTGGTTTCTGTGTGTATGAAAAATTCATAAAGAATACCCACTGTATCCCAGGTTTAAAGTGAGGATTTTCCAAGACAGTATTATTGCTTTAGGTTGCAATAGTCATGTTAATCACCTAATACCATGTTTGAACTACACATGAAAGTACAGGACCAAAATTCTAAGACATCAAAGGACTCAAGTTTGATAATAATAGTCTGGAAGCAGTCAGAGAATGGTGAAGGAAGGAACTGTCAGCAACTGAAGAATAACAGTGGAATTAACCAGTACATATCATGGGGCTATGACTGCCAATTCAATATGGGGTGTATAAATAGCAATACAAGCCAGAATGAACCCCTGGCTCAAGCAGCCTTTAGACTTGACAACTGGACAGTCCAGGAAGATTTCAAAGCTTCAAGGAACAGACATAGAATAGATTAGGAAACTTTGAGTATTAGTAGCAGCAAAATATATAGAATAATAGGGGTGAAATCAAAGATATTCTGCCATGTCTATGTACAGTATGTACAGGAGAGAAAAACAAAAATATGGCATGAAAGACTTACAGAGTCAAAGATACATACAGTGTCTTCTCCAAATCAGCTTTCTTCATTCAAAAGCAACAGCGTCCAAATAGTTTCAAAATGCTTTATTTTTTCTTTTGGTTATACTTAAATAAAAATCCTACAAAAAACTACTAGTAAATATTTTACTTTTAAAATGTATAATTATCATGTCTTATGTTACAAAGAAATAGGCACCAAAATAACATTAATGATAAAGTCAGTGTTAACGCAATTAAAGTAATAGAGTTTCTCTTGACTTCTACTCTAAAGTCTATTATATTACTCACTACTGAATTTTTTTGTAAATGAAGATACAATCAAAGAAGAAATGGTTGTTAATATTTTATCAAATCTGAAATTCTACCATTCCATCTTCCTTCAGTGATGTCATCTCCACTTAGATTATTCACAAAGTATTGGGTTAAGAAACAACTTTGCTTAATTTTTGTCTCAAATGTTTTAGATAATCTAGCTCTAAAGATCCAAATCACCAGGTTGTTACAAATCCCCCACCTTTTTCCATCTAATTTGGCCTACCACATGTTCAACATCATCAAAAACCTCATGAGTCCAGAATTATGATCCAGCTTTTCTTTTTTATCTCCCACGTGTTACATAATAATAAGCAAAGGAAATTCTCATAACAAGTGCTCAAAAAATACTTGTATGGTGAATGAGTAGACCAGGAGTAGGAAAAATAAGTCCCTAATCCTTTGTTCACCTTGTGACAGGTATTATGTCTAGATTAAAAGAGTGGATTCGAACATACTTGACCACCTCTCTTTACACATAATATCAAGCTATTGAACTAATTTCTGAAAGATGTGAGATAACTTGGCATATCTCTCTTTTTTAATTCTTTTTTTGATTTATTTCCAGGAGTTCCACATTTTCTCATTATCTCTCTTTTCCTGCAGCCATTTGTGCATATAATTGCTTTTAAACCATAAAGTTGTTCCAAATAGTGCTCTCTTTAATGAAGAAGACAGTACTTGACAGATTAATGATATTAAATTATTTAATAACTTCCTATATTTAAATAAATTATAAGAGACACAGTTCATTTGTTTATTTTTAGTCCTCAGACTTTGTATAGGCAGTTAATACATAGAAAGGAATTAGAGCAAACTCATTTCTGCCTCAGGAACTAGAGTTGAGCTGTTCTCCTAGCACTGAATATTTATTTGAATTTCTATGCAGAGTCAAGCACCAATTACATTAAAACAATCTAAGCATCTTTAAAATCTAAAGGCCCATTCACTGGGTAAATTGAACGCCAAAGTTTATGGAAATAGTGATTTCATAGAAGCCTGTAGTAACTTGTTCCCTTGCCTAATGTACCCACTGAACTAAACAACACAGATGCAAAATTTTATGGGAAAAATTATATTAGGTAGCCACAGGTGGAAACATCTAAACCTTTCAGCTGGTTCGTCTTAAATAAAGAACAGTAAGTATCATGAAATAAAGCCTATTATTAGGTTTATGATCTCCAAAGACTAACCATTCCTAATTTTAGAAAACAGGCCTACCTGTTCATTTAAATTTTAAAAAATGAGAATTTGCTTAAGTGTTTTCTATTTACTCCTTTAATTCTCAAATTCAATTAAATTTTAATCTTAGAACTGTTTTGAGTCTTGTACTTTTTTCTATAGTTTATTTAACTTAATATTCTCAGAGGGTGGGGTTTTGTGTGTGTTTACTTGTTTGATTGTGTTTTTACTCAATACAAATACACTCCACCTAACTTCCTTTCTATATTTCCATTGGTTTTGTAAAATAATTTAAAGCATGTGTACAGACTTGTATGGAACTCATTGTAGAAATACCTAAGTTTTTAGTGAGAAATTTTCACTTGGTGTTTATGAAATGTATCTTTTGTAGATAAGTTTTAGAATCTACTCATTCTTGACTTACGGATATAAAACCTGGGGTGCCTGGGTGGCTCAGTCAGTTGAGCATCTGACACTTGGTTGTGGCTCAGGTTGTGATCTCCGGGTCATGAGATGGAGCCCGGTATCGGGCTCCATGCTCAGCATGGAGCCTGCCTGGGATTCTCTCTCTCCCTCTCCCTTTGCCCCTCCTCACACTCACTCGCTCTCTCTCTCTCTCTCTCTCTCTCTCAAATAAATAAATAAATCTTTGAACTGGATATAATACCTAATTTTCTTTTTTTTTAATTTTATGTTATTATATTATGTTAGTCACCATACAGAGCAGCATTACTTTTTGATGTAGTGTTCCATGATTGTTTGTGTGTAACAGCCAGTGCTCCATGCAGTACGTGCTCTCCTTAATACCCATCGTCGGGCTAACCCGTCCCCCCACTCCTACCCCTCTAAAACCCTCAGTTTGTTCCTCGGAGTCCATAGTCTCTCATGGTTCATCTCTCCCTCCAATTCCCCCTCCCTATTTTTCCCTACCTTCTCCTAATGTCCTCCATGTTATTCCTTATATTCCACAAATAAGTGAAACCATATGATAATTGACTTTCTCTGCTTGACTTATTTCACTTAGCATAATCTCCTCCAGTTCCATCCGTGTTGATGTAAAAGTTGGGTATTCATCTTTTCTGATGGCTGAGTAATATTCCATGGTATATATGGACCACATCTTCTTTATCCATTCGCCAATTGAAGGGCATCTCGGCCCTTCCACAGTTTGACTATTGTGGACATTGCTGCTATGAACATTGGTGTACATATGGCCCTTCTTTTCACTACATCTGTGTCTTTGGGGTAAATACCCAGTAGTGCAATTGCTGGGTCACAGGGTAGCTCTATTCTTAATTTTTTTGAGGAAGCTTCACACTGTTTTCCAAAGTGGCTGTACCAACTTGCATTCCCACCAACAGTGCAAGAGGGTTCCCCTTTCTCCATAACCTCTCCAGCATTTGTTGTTTCTTGCCTTGTCAATTTTTGCCATTCTAACTGGTGTAAGGTGTAAGGTGGTATCTCAGTGTGGTTTTGATTTGAATTTCCTTGATGGCTAATGATGATGAACATTTTTCATGTGTCTGTTAGCCATTTTTATGTCTTCTTTGGAGAAGTGTCTGTTCATGTCTTCTGCCCATTTATTGACTTGATTATTTGTTTTTTGGGTGTTGAGTTTGAGAAGCTGTCATTTAGAATACCTAATTTTCTAAAATGTATTTATCTATTCAATTTATGCTCTGGTTATATCACTTGTGACATTCACTGTAATTTTTATAACATAATTTTTTAAAGTTCAGCACATAAAGAAGTACTCCATTAGGTATAATTACTCAGATTTGGATACTATGACAATAGTATTATGATTGCTACAGCCATAGAAAAAACCTTGAGTCATTATACTTCCTTTCCTTAAGGTTCTATATCGTGGTGGCTAGGTGCTCCTCATTTGAGTATGAATGTTCAAAACTGGCAGACTTGAAGAAAAATTTTAAAACCACCATTTTTAAAAATGTATTTTCAAATTTGGAGGAAAAAATAAAAAATAAAAAACAAGAAAAAATGTATTTTCTGAGCAACCTCTAAAGAAATGAATGCCTTAGGTAAACTTTATTACTCACAACATTTATTTTTTTTTAAGATTTTATTTATTTATTTATTTGTCAGAGAGAGAGAGAGAGTGCACAAGCAGGGGGAGCGGCAGGCAGAGGGCAAAGCAGGCTGCCTGCTGAGCAAGGAGCCCCATGCGGGACTCAATCCCAGGACCCTGGGATCATGACCTGAGCTGAAGGCAGACAACTGATTGAGCCACCTAGCCGTCCCACAACAGTTATTTTGAATACATTTTGTGTCTTAGCTTTGTCTTCCACATTTTATACAATCTTCAGCTCAGGCCTGTAGTCAAAGTTTCCATGGCTGCTTATGTCTGAATGGGCATTGATTTTCTCTCTTTATATATAGTTCCCTCTCTCTCTCTGTCCTAATCTCCTTTTCTTGTAGGACACAAATTGTATTGGATTAGGGCCCACCCAAATGGCTGCAGTTTAATTAATTACCTTTTTAAAGGCCCTATCTCCAAATACAGTGATAGTCTAAAGTACTGGGGGGATCTTAGCATATGAATTTTGGGAGAATACAATCAAGCCCATAACTACCACAAAATTCTAATTACCCCAAACTCAAAGTCTTTCTGGCTCCTTTCTTTCTCTTCCTCTTTCCATTCAAATACGTTTTGTATAAATTCTACTGTGACACTTTTCCCTGCTCTCCACATCTATTCTAATGAGATTTCTTACCTATACTGTTACTATAACATGCTAACAAACTCTCCAATACCGTCTACACATTTGCTGCCATTTCTGTCTTTCTAAAACTAAGCAGTAGTAATGTTACATCAACTCAAAAACCTATAGTGACTCCTAAATTATTGCTTAACATTTGCCTAATAATAACTTTGCCTGCCTTTTAAGGCCTTCCTTGATCTCCTTCCAGTGAGGGCTCCAGTATTATGTCCCATGACTTCTCTGTGGAATCTTTAGTCTTTAGAACAGTGTATTTTATATTGTAGGTAAAAAAAACTATTAGTGAACCATAAAAATAATTTTGACAAGCATTTTAGAAACCAAAGAATGGGATGGGATGGAATGGAATGGATGGAATGGAATGTATCCGAATAATATTTTAGGGGCACCTGGATGGCTCAGTCGGTTAAGCATCCAACTCTTGATTTCAGCTCAGGTCATGATCTCAGGATCATGAGATTAGGGCTGCATCCAGCTCTGCGCTCAACACGGAGTCTGCTTGTCCTTCTCCCTCTGCTCCACTCCCTGCTCACTCTCTCAAATAAATAAATCTTTTAAAAAAATAAAAAATAATTTTAAAGAATAGTATTTTAATAAGTATTTAAATATTCATACATGTTATAAAGTTTGGGCTCCTTTTTTCTTCCCCACCAAATTATTCCTTAAGACTCTTCTGAGTTCTTTCTTTCTTTGAATATTTTCCTTCTTTGAATATTTTCAAGAAGATCCTATTACTTTATATATAATTAGATGGTGCACTATGTGAATATAAATCACACTGATTTCCCCAAGCAAAAATTGAATTCGATGCACACAAGTCCTTGTTTTCTGAAAATTTTCCTCTGGCTACTGACAGACATGTGGGTTCAGAACCTACAAATGTGCCACACAGCACCTGTGCCCAGCAGCCTGACAGTAGTAAAAGTATTAAGAACACCATATTTCTCAGCATTTATCAGATTTTGAAACCTCCTAAACAGCCATCACTGCGCAATTTTTAATTTAACACTGAATGGACCTCAGCTATTAGTCATACACAAGTGTTGCTGTGGGTACCTAAAAAGATTTGTGTTGTTTAATCATCAACAGAGCCAGAGCACTACAAACCAACACAAAATAAAGACCTAAGAGTGAAAAGAGAAGTGAAATCTGACTGTTAAAGCAACAGACTTAAGAGGATGGGAGACCCTCTTTGGCAGGATAAGGTAAGAATATAACAAAATACCAGGTTCCAGAGAGCAGAGGATCATGAAAATCAGCAAGTTGTTTCTGATATATTTTCTTTTTAAAAGGAAATAGAAAAATAAAGCAATTCCATATAATTAAAAATAATTTTAAATAATCATATCTATTCATTGATGCTGCAAAGTAGCCTTTATCCTGACTGAGTTGGGTCATCTCTCCCCTGGGAGTCCTTGCTCTATATTTCAAGTGACACTAAAGAGATCACCAAGACAGAGAAGGGTTTGTCTCACAATAATCAAAACACGAATACATGTGAAGACTCTTTTTCTTGTTACAAAATACAAAGAAGCATTGGATAAGGAATTAAATCTAGTTAAATCTGGATGTCATCTGGATTTTTGTGGCATTGGAAGTTGTAGCCAGGAAAAATTTGTGCTTGAAAGAAAACATAGAGACCACAAAGAAATGAAGAGGGTACACCTCAAGTTACAGAAAGATATACATTTTAAATTGTGTTCCTCATTGTCAACATCATTATAAGACTAATGCTTAGATATTTATTATTTCTCTTTAAACAAGTCTCTAAGATCTTGTTTCCATTTCCACTGTGGATCAGTGGTTTCAACTGCATAAGAATCACCTGCAGAGTTTGTCACCCAGGCAAGCCAGGACCCTGCCTCAGCCTGAGACTAAGGAAGTTCTATGTTTTGGAGTGCCATCCTTGAAATTGTCTAAGTCTCCCTCCTGTGCATGGGATTGCAGTGCTTTTTAAGTGGGGCACCTGAGCCTGAACTCCTCTTGGGAGCACTTTCCAACCTTCCAGTGGAGTAGATCAATGTCACAAGGAGCTCTAGGGCTTGTTGGCTTAAGTCTGTCCCCAGGCCAATCCAGGCCACAGTGCCAGGAATGCAGCATGACATGTGGATCACTCCTAGTAACCAGAATGGTGGGATTATGTTGTTGTTGTTTGCATAGTTGCCTGAAATTGGACAGACAGAATAGTGTTAACACACAGAGTTTGAGTAACGATCACTCATGTTGTCAGGCACAGGAAGAGTTCAGGGTTCAGAGCTTCCAATGTTCACTGCTAACCCTTGGCCTTGAGCCACAGGTGGGCCAGCGTGATAACTCGTGAACATCTAAATTCTGCCTATAGTGCAGCCTCTAGTCTACAGCACCCACAGCTAGCAGGGTGATAGCAGGCATTCTTTGTCCCCCCCACCACTGTCACCCCAACCCCTCTAAGGCTCCACACTTCATACCAGGTAGTCTTCCAGGAGGTGCCACTCATGTGCTTTAAGGACTTTGAGACTATTTTCTCCTTAATACTAATGGTCCATTGCTGTCCTCTTTTGCTTTTGCTAAATGTAGTGATGCCATGCTCTCCTAGATTGGCCTTGACACATGCCTGACAAGGAATGGGCATTCCTTGTATAAATGAGATTATTCTTATTACTCTAACCAAAGATCCTATGCCTATCCCCTTTGCTAGTAGCAGTGTGAAAAGCAAGGGTGGAGTCAACACTGAAAGAGATCACAGTCTAGAAATGCAGTGATTATGGATTAAAGAGTTCAAGAGAAGACATGATTGAAAGAAAGGTTGGTCCATGATTAAATGCAAATGGCATTCATAGTGTGACCAGAAAACAAATAATCATTCACAGTTCCCTGAATTCTCTGAGCTAGACTTGCACTTGTGGTCATCATCAACAAAGCACAGTAAAACTTTTGAAAGAGGCAATGGAAGCTAGTATTTATGGGCAGCATGATGGATGAGGCAGCACCATAAGTGATGACGTACTCCACAGCAAAGAAGTGGCATGAGGGCATCACTTCAATACAAACACATTCCAAAGAGCCATGATACTGTGAGTAATAACAGCATTGCTATCCTTTTCTCATGGTGGGAGAAATGAAATTATCCAAGAATGATGTATTTGACCACCAAGAACATAAAGAGATGGTTCTTAGATTTGAATTTAAAGAGATGGTGCTTGGATTCTATAATGAATCTTCACGTGTACCAACTGAACAATAAACAAATAACTAAGTACCTCTTCCCAACTCTATTTTTTTAAATCATCATTCATAATCACTGCTCTTCACATGGGGCCATGAATTTTGTAATACATTTGTAATAAAAATATAGACAGGTGTCTGCAAAAATATTTACCTGAGGAATCCCAAACCTCAGAGGCAATCTTGATTCCCAATTCCCTCCCAGTTCATCTCTCTCTGTCTCTCTCCTTTCTCTCTGCCTTCTGCTGCCCACCTCCCAACTCTACCCCAATTTCCATCTCCTAACCAGCACTGAGGCCAGAGTGGAAGACTCCATCTATTTTCCTATCTGGTGATTTTATAAAACCTTGATAAGCATTTGTGGTGCATAACACATGGGACCCAGACAATTATGTCTTGATTTTTTTAAAAAACAATTGTTGTTTAATTTAGAAGTTTACTATAAGGTAGGATGACAGAAAGACCTCCCTGATGAAGAAGTTTAAGTCTCCTCTTTCTGATAAAGCTCACTGATGAACAAGTTTGTTGCCTGGGATATCCAAAGGTTGGAGTCAGCTGGTTGGAATAGTGTTGGCTGAGAAACTAATTTTGAAATCATTTCAAGTTGGGGCACCTGGGTGGCTCAGTTGCCTGAGCATCTGACTCTTGATTTCAGCTCAGGTCATGACCTCGGGGTTGTGAGATTGAAACCCACATCTGGCTCCACACTCAGCGGGGAGCCTACTTGAGATTCACGCTCTCCTTCTGCCCCTGCTCTATCTTTCTCTCCCTCTCTCTCGAATAAGTAGATAAATGTTTTTTTTAAAAAAAGAAATCATTTCAAGTTATTCTTTTGTTCAAAAAAGTACTGAGGTTGCTTAGAGTTGTACATGTGCTCATGAAGACATCTGATTGTAAGCAGCTGAAAGCTTCTAAACATCAAATTGAGAGCGATTTTAAGCCATCATAATTTAGCTTTGAAAATAAACTTTGTGGAGAAGAAATCAATCTTAAATTAAAACACTAAGATAAAACATAGAAAAAGACATCAATTCATGCCCATACAGTGTATCTTGAAATCTTGCTTATGATGGTATTTTCTTTCAAGATATAGATCTATGTATAGATAATTTGGCATTAATAAGTACCCCATTATAATTTTAATAAGAGGTTTTTATGTATTTTGTCAAAAATATATCATTGTTATGCTGGATAGTTTGTGTTTAGCCTCATCACAATATCCTGCATTTGAGGAATATAGAACTGCTAAGGTTACTGATATAGTGAAAAACACTAAATTTGGCAAAGTGCTTTGGAGAAATTAACAAACTCCTAAAGGTCTGGCCTTCAGATCCAAACCCTTCTTATCAACATAGGAATGAAGGAAAAGCTCCTGAGTCCAATGCTGTCTTAAGAAGATGTAACTTCCACCACCTCAGTACTTCTCTCTTATCCTCTCATCTCCTGTCCTCTGAACCCTTATCTCCATGCTCCCATTAAATTCTAATGTCTGCATCTGGTCAGAGTAAAACACAAATGGTACTTAGCAAAGACCTAGATAACCAGTAAGTCAAGGTCAGTGGTCCCAAAGAAAGCCCCTTGATGATTCTCCTTACGAGAAAAAGGCAGCTGAAAAGAAAAAAAAAAGGTATATTTCATGAAATGGGAAATGGAAAACATATTGTATGCATTTAAAATGGATGATTTGAATATAAAGAAAATCCCTTTCTCCCTCAGTTGCTCTTCCACCACAATGAGGGCATGAAACTTTAGAATGAGTCAAGAGGGCCATAAGACATGAGAAAGTTTTCAACTATTTCAAATCATTATCCATATGTGGATTTTAAAAACCATTACTCCTATGAGATTGTTTTTCATTTCTAAGACTCCATAGGGCATTCTTTGGTCTTATATCCTATATTCCTCCTCTGTTTGGATGTTATATAACAGTACAAAAACTCTATAGTTCATTCTGATGAACAGCTTTATTTACTTGGGAATATGATCCTCATCTCAGAAGGACTTTGTAACATTTGATACAAAGGTCACCACTGCTATACTGCTTATAAATTACAATTTTTAATAGCCCTTCTGCCCTACTCTCTACCCCCATCACCCGTATTTGCCTAGCATGAAAAGACCTGTTCTTCTGGCAGTTTGAATATAAAACACTTAAGTTTTTGTTTAAATGAAAATTATTTTCAATGAGGCCTCTTGTTAGTTCAATTAATGAACATGGAAACTTGATGGAAGCTATGGCCTATTCTGCTCATCTGTGAATATGATATTTTTAGATATATTTTTAATTTACCACATCCTATGCCAAAATTAGACTAAAATTTTCTGTCCATCAAAAACTATGGCCAATTTTCAAATATCTACTGAGAATCTTATATAAGTCAACAAGACATGATAGCCATAAAAAAGAAAAACTACGATCCCTGCTCTGCCTTACCTAGATGAGCTAAGTGAGAAATTATGCTCTCACACACACAAAAATAATGATAATTAATAAATAATTATGAAGGAGTTATCTAGACTGGCCCCTGCTATTGCAAATCTAAAGGCCGGTAGAAACCAGGTTGACTGTGAGGCAACAAGTAGAGAAGAGAACACATGCTCCAACTTGCTAAGTATCCACTACTGACTCTACACAATATTCTTAGAAATGTGGCCCTTGACTCCCTGCTCAGCAGGGAGTCTGCTTCTCCCTCTCCCCCACCCACCCCTGCCATGCACTCTCTCTCTCTCTTTCTCAAATAAATTAAAAAAAAATCTTAAAAGAAAAAAAAACAAGAAATGTGGCCCTTGATTTGTCAATTTTGGCTTTTCAAAAATGTATTATCAGATTTTGTATGTGAAGTCTATCCATTTAAAATGTTGGCCATAAGTCAATTAAAAAAAAAAAAACTCCATAAACTAAACCAAAAACATGCTAACAGCCATCAGTTTGCAAGTCCTAATCTAGACCACTGACTTCTAACCTTGTTTATTACCAACATCATTCAGTTATTTGTGGTTTCTACATTTAACATGAGCCCTTCTGTATGCCTGCTTCCTCCTTCTATTTATTCACTGGGGTGTGGTGGGCTCTTCATTACTTCATTTCCCAGAAAATTCTCCTGAACCTATGAAAATATACTTCTCTAAGCTTATGATCATGATGCAAAGTTACAAGAAATAAGCCCTGACACAAATCCGTAATTACAGTAGGATGTGATTTTGTGAGGATGAGCAAAGATAGATAAATAGACACATAGATAACTGATTGTAAGGAAATAGGCCAAAATATCTCCAGCGTATTCCTCTGGATAGTGACAGGATAGGTAAAATTTTAAAAATAAATTTCTGTGTTTTGGGCAATAAATATGTATATTATGTATATATCCATTGAAAGAGGATTCAGAGTACACTCTGCCTAGAGGTATAAGGTTGGGGATATATGGGAGGGAAGGAATTAGGGGGAATCATATTTTTTCTGAAAGGGAGTTACAAGATTGTGTTAAGGTCTTTTCAAGTGCAATTTTTTTTAAGATTTTATTTATTTATTTGAGAGAGAGAGAGCACAAGTCGGGGGCAGAGGCAGAGGGAGAAGCACACTCCTCGCTGAGCAGGGAGCCTGTCACGGGACTTGATCCCAGGACCCTGAGATCATGACCTGAGCCAAAGGCAGCCACTTAAGCAACTGAGCCACCCAGGTGCCCCTCAAGTACTATTTAAATCTCTTAGATTTATAAATGTTGTATGAATAAAAACTAATTTTCACTAACAATAAATGTACAATTCAGTTGTCTTTTTCTTTTAAGAGGTGGGTACACATTGGCTACCAGGCCTGTCCCAACTTGGTACCATGGAAGGAAGAGACTGTTCTGCAAGTCTGTGTAGTACATCCCACATGGCTCCATCTTTCATGCTGGTATCATCAGAGTTTTTGAGGCCCTATGTCACCATGCTCACCTCAGGGACTCTTCTTTTTTTACATACACAATTCACTTTAACAAGTTGGAGAAAAATATGATTTGGCTGAGAATTCTCAAGAGAGCCTCTTCCACAGAGTGGGCAGCCCCATCCTGTGGAAACATGCATACTCCTAGTCATCAGATGTGACTTCACACCTCTGAACCTCATCATTTTCTTCCTAAAGCAAATGTCCACATCTTTGCAAAACAATGTATCATTTAAAAATATTTTTGAATAAAATAAGGTACACAGAGACTAATGCAAATATTTAGATTACATTTTCAAGTTCACTATTGTATTTTTAATTTGTTTCTTTTTGAAATTTACCCCTAATTTTTCCTTCAAGATAACCTTTCCTATGTTCCTTTCCCACAAGCTCTTTCTTTTCTATCTTTCCCCTTTCTTTTTTGCCTTTTCTTTCTCTATTTTTTCCCTTAATGGAAAGGTAGGTGAACATAAGAAATCCACATTTATCAATTGAAGTAAACCTCATATTCATCATAAATGAAAGGACAAACTAATATATATATATTCATGTACACAATTACGCATCTCTTAATATTTAATGTATCACCTAAGAGTGTATTTGACAAGTGACAAAATGTCTAAGAATGACTTAAATAAATAAAACTTATTTTTTTTAAATAATAAAACTTATTTTTCTTAAATAATAATGCCAAAGGTAGGCATTTCCTAACATTAGTTAGGCAATTCTAAAACACCATCAGGGACCCAGGCTCTTCCCATTCTCCTCCCCTACCATTTGAATGGTTTTGACTTTCATCTTCTTGCTTGTTACCTCTTAGTTACAAGCTCCAGCTCATGCTGGAACCCCAAACATCACATCAACACTATAAAAGAAAAGAAAATATGAACAGTAGTACCAGATGTTCTGCCCTTTCATCAAGAAAGAAAAGAGTGGGGCGCCTGGGTGGCTCAGTCGTTAAGTGTCTGCCTTCGGCTCAGGTCATGATCCCAGGGTCCTGGGATCGAGCCCCGCATCAGGCTCCCTGCTCGGCGGGAAGCCTGCTTCTCCCTCTCCCACTCCCCCTGCTTGTGTTCCCTCTCTCGCTGTGTCTCTCTCTGTCAAATAAATAAATAAAATCTTAAAAAAAAAAAAAGAAAGAAAAGAGCTTTCCCAGAAACCCCTGTAGACATTCACTTTGATTTCATTGGTTAGATTTTAACCTTTCATTAGAACTATGTTACATGGCCAAACCTAGCTGCAAAGGAAACTGGGAAGAGAATATACAACTAGAGTTAATGCTGCATCAAATGAAACTCATGTTTTATTAACAGTAAGAAGAGAAAAATAGGTATCAAGTAAGCAAATAACAGTATTTGCCACAGTGACCTATTTAAAGAATAGCTAAATTACTCCTTACTGTAATATACCCCACTTCAACTAGGCTAATAGAGGATCTAGTAAGACCCTTAGAAACTTATCTGAAGAATAAATTTAAATTATCTCTAACTAGCATAATGATTGTTTTTAGTGGAGTGAGTACCTGTGAAGTGCTCTGATGCTTCTGAAAAAAAAAAATGTGTTAGCATATAATAATTTTCCTTACCAAAAATTTGGTCCTACTGAATTACTAATACTTATAAAGAAAGGATTTGCTTTGCAAAGGTAAACTTGAGCCCAGATTATTCATATTTTACCAATTCAAAGTCAATAGATGGTGAATGTTCTATTACTACATTGCTTTAAAACAAACCATGATAATTAATTCAGAGTGTTAAATTCAGATATTGAGGTTGGATATTTAATAAGACACAAACAGTATTAAACTCCATTGAAATGACAAAGTATTTCATTTCAAATCCTTTATAGTTTACAATGTCCTAATAATGCAGTTTTCACTACATGGAAGTAGTCAAAACCTGTGATACTGAAAACAGAATTTACACACCATAAACAAGTCATAGTAGGGTCTCACATTGCCAGCAAAATAATAATGATGACTCCAAGTAAGCCTAATTTCCTGATTTCTAAGACTGGTAAATTCTCTCTGGGAAGAAATTGCTTAACTCATATACTCCTACTGTTGCTTTCTTTTCTAAATTTTCTGGAATGTACGGATGTCAAGAACCTAAAAACATATGAATCACTTTTCCTTGTTCTCAATTATGCCACACTTCTCAATTTTTCTCTCTCCCCTTTCAGGTCTTCTCTGCACTATGCAAATTTTCCCTTACCCCCAACCTTCTACAACCTCCCATCTTTCTTTTTCCCCCCTCATCTTACCAACCCCACCAATTGTCTTCCTTTTAAATTTCCTTGAAGTGTGTTCCAGGTTTCTCAGAAAGTTAGCAGTGGAACCAAAGGGAAGAGATCTGGTTCCATAACCCTAAGGCGGGGTGCTGTCCAAGTGCACCTTATAATTTGGATTTGGCTGGTGCATGAATAACAACCTAAATTACTAACACACTGCCTTAAGAGCTTTATGATTTCAATTGGTTTTTGTTTATTTGTTTTAGGAGGGATTTCCAGCCCTTGCCCCTTTTTCTTACTCTCACTTTGCTTTTTTCCCCTTTCAATGTAGTTACTGTTTTTAGATATTTGATACTAAATTATTTAAATTAAACTTATGTGACTGAGAGGATTTTCAGTTTTTGAAAATGGAAAGGCCTCTGGGTAAAAGCCAGCTCCCACCTCTCCCCCACTGCCATTCACACAAACCATCCATCCAGTACAAGGCTAAAGTAATAGATTCTGAGATGGGCTGCAAAGAAGTGAGGGATTTTTCCAAATAAAACTCCTTTTTAATATTCTTTAGGCCTCTTTAAAGAGCCAAAGTATGTGTCATTAAATTAATCTTTAAATGACTAACAAGTCTCATTTCAACTGTTATGGCAAAAAATTTAAATGCAATTATACACAAAGAAATTGCTTTCTTCCTTTGTACCTGATAATGACAAGGTCGTAAGTTGCCCTAAATCTATATTCTTTGCTTAGCCATTTGCAATATAGTTTATTGTAGGTATTAAGTACTATTTAATGAAATAGCTTATAATATTAAGAAAGTATTCTGTTCTCTAGAGGTAAAATGGTAGCAATTCAGACCTTTACTCCAAAGCTTTTTGAAAAATGAAGGTTCCCACTTGGTTATCATACGTGAATTAATTGTGTAGCTATCTGAATACTTCCTCTATCCGTCACTCTCCACATTTCTGGATTATCCAAACAGAGCCTTAAGGCACAACTTTGCCTTTCTTAGAAGAGGTCTTAATCATGAGCACTAGATACTTTATGTTCAGTTTATTCACATATTCATTCCCTTTTGTAACACATAGAATCTGCTTATGTTTTGCTTATGTTAGGAAGGAAAAGTCACAAAGAAATAGATTGTCAGAATCAAGTCAACCAGGGAGTACAGTAATCACTTTAACAACTAATTACATAACATAATAAAATAAAATAAATAAAAATAAAAATAAAACAACTAATTACATTGCAGTTCCTAAAACATACCAAATAATTTAAAAGAAAAAGGTGAGGAGGAGTCTAATGGCTTGAAAACTAGAATGTATTGGTTTTGAAATTTTTTTTTTCCTGGAACTGGAAATGACTTTGGAGATAATCTAGTCAGACTCCTCGCTTTGTAGGGACTGAAACCCAGAGAGGCAAAGTGACATCCCTGCAATTCCCAGTGTGTTCCATCATTTGAACCCAGATTCAGGTGAGGGTTATTTTCCCAGTGACCTCCCACCAAACTGTGGCCTCTGACACAAGGTCTTCACATTCTTCCATAGATGCCATATGGACCTGATAATATGTGCAGTATGCTTTTAAAACATGACCATTTTCCATAGGTGGGGAATTGAACAGAATGAACATGATAACTGTCTTTAGTGCAGCTTTTAATTGAAGGAATGCATATAGTAATATTAATGTGAATAAATATCCAAAGCCAATGTGTTTCTCAGAATGTGTGTGGTAAGTTTTCAAAAACTAGTAAGAATACTCAAATCAATATTAGTGTCTATGTCTGTTTATGACCTGCCAAATATGAATTCTCTTCTCAAATACACACATGAATTTGCTGTTGATTATTATTTGACAGGACACATTTTACCTGCAGCAAAATTCAACATTTTACTACCAGTAGCATTATTTGAAAGCTAATCAATACTTTTTGTTAAAGCTTCAGGCACAAGAAGCTAATCGTATGCAACACTGATGGATGGAAAATATAAAATCAGATTTACATGTTTCTGGCCCCCTTTAAAATATAGTAGGGTTAAAATTATCAGATAAGATTTGCCACTGAACCATGAGGTTTTGGATTAGCTGTTAGGACATGGGAGTTTCAGCAAACATTGATTATGCCTCTGATAATATTTTTCACACATAATAAAATGGTCAATGTCAGGTTAGGTAAAAGAGTAACTGAGAACTCTATTTTGGCTCAGAAAGGTGAAACAATAGAAATCATCCAAGAGATTAAAATCTGGCTTTTGGCTCAATTTAACAAATGAGAACTTGAAGAGGAAACTTGTATACTAATACAGAGATTCAAAATTATTCTATCAGCAGACTTCAGACCAAGAAAAGAAAGCTTATATGTTATTAAATTGAAAAAGTATACATTTGCTTGGGATAGTTATTCACCTTCAGTCACATACTTTAGACCTATAATTCAAAAGTGCAGGAAACCAGAATTCCATTATGTTTTCCAAAATGCTTATTCAGTAACTTAAATATTACAGAATAGCTGACCATAAATGCCTCTGAGAACTTAAAAATTGTATCACTTCTCCTGATTATGTGTTTTAAAACTTGACTCTCAGAAATAACAAGATACTGTGATCACATTTCACAGAGATAACAAAGACAGGAAGCCAACATGCCACATGAAAGATTAGTTCTTTAATCATGTTTTTCTCTTGCCTGTATTTTTGAATTGTTGATATTCATGTTGCATCTATCATATATTATCCAGGCTCAATCAACAACTCATCTCTTTAAACTATTAATGATAAACTAAAGCATTTATTAACATAATGGTTGATTTACATCTTAAACCTAATTCCCAATCTAACACTTTAATATAAAACCAAGCACTGGAATAAACAGCATTAGCTTTTCCTTGCTAAAATACCAAGGGTGGCTTTAAAATAAGTCAGTTTACTGTTGTAACCTATGAATTAATGTGCCTTATAAATATGCCTGTTAACTGATTAATGAAATGCTTATAATTGCAAATTATAAATTAGATTGAGGCAGATGGATAGATAAACGAATCTATTTGAAATGTACTTCCTTCCTATTGCATTAAACTAGGCCTTATTTTGGGCTTGGATAATAATAAGTTTTCAGGTAATTTGAAGTAATTTTCTGCAGTGAACACTGATCACACCCTCAATCAGCCTTAGTGACTAAAATGAACATTGTTCTCCACCCCTATCCTCAACACATTAACTCAAAATTGATTTTTTTTAACTCATTTTTCCAGAATGGTGCAATCAGCAGGTGATCACTTCAGGAAGAAAGCCAATGTGTTCATTCAGGTTCTTCTTATTTTTCCCAGGCCCCCAACAATGATGGCTTGTGATTGTATATGGCTTACAAATTCACTATGGATGTTAGTTGGTTTTCATCAATGATCCTCCTTCTTGCATCTATATTCATAATAATACCTTGAGACTGCTACCCTCATCCATTTATGTAACACAAATGTAGTAAGTGCTGGCTATACAAAGCCATGACACAATGTTTTGAAGGAAAGCACAGTCTACGTGGGAAACAGATAAATATATGATTTAGCGGAATGCAATGTAAAAACTACTGAACTGGTGGTTTGGACAAAAGGAGTAGAGATTACTTGAATGGGAAAGAGGAGAAATCATTTGAATAAAAATTGAATGAAATTTTATGAAATGTCTCAGATTGGCACAGCATTTCAGGCAAAAGGAAAAGTTTGAGCAAATAACATGGAGTTTAATTTCCCTTTCTTAAAATTTAATGTAAGTCATATTATATCACTACATCTTCTCCAAAAAACGGGCAGAGTGAATTAAAAAGCACTCCTAGTGGAGATACTTAGAACTAAAAAAGAATTAAAGTCAACAAAATAAAAGAGAATTAAAGCAGATGGGAAAGAAACGATCCTTTTAGAAAAATCAAGTAGACAAAACAAAAGCAACTTGGCTTTGAAATTGCCTATCTGTATCGGCCAATGGGAAATAGTTCAAAATTCATTCTAATGCAAGATGGCTCCAGGTCAGAATGTGTGTCTTTATACTTACGTGTCTATTGTGAAATTTTTGTAAGACTGGGATTTTTCATAAACACATCTTACCATTCTTGAGATGTGCCTACCATGGTATATTTAAGAAGATAATGAAATACTTGTGGAAAGAGTATGAAGTGAGAACAGAGGATGATAGAGAATTGCATCTAACCAAGAGTTTTCTCTGGAATAAATCCAAAACTTAGTCCCAAATGATATGGAAAGAACTAGCTTGAATAAAGACTTGGGTTGGAGAAGATCATGCCCTTCCATATCCTGGTTTTGAGTTCCTTAATAAAGTGCTAATTTGGGGCGCCTGGGTGGCTCAGTCATTAAGTGTCTGTTTTCAGCTCAGGTCATGGTCCCAGGGTCCTGGGATCGAGCCCTGAATCAGGCTCCCTGCTCAGCAGGAAGCCTGCTTCTCCCTCTCCTACTTCCCCTGCTTGTGCATCTGCTCTTGCTGTCTCTCTCTGTCAATAAATAAAATCTTTAAAAAAGAATAAAATAAAGTGCTAATTTATTCATTTTTTAAAAAAGAAATAATACCTGTCCTACCAATTCACACAGTCAGTCAGTCAAAGTATGTATTATGCACTACTCATTGTACATTCTAACTGAGCCTTATCTTGTAATGGTAAGTGCAATGCCTGCATACACGCTGATAAAAGAAACACCTAGTACCCCACACCTGGGTAATGGCCCTCAAACATTCACCAACCACCAGCCTGATAATCCAGTGCATCCTACCCTATCATGCTTTGTATCTGTCCTTTGCAAACTATTGATCCGTTGATCTGAACTTTACCATAGGCATCTCTGCTTTCAAAGACCGAATAGACATATTTCTCTCTTTCTGCTCTTGCTGTTTATCATCTGCTCATCCTCTGGCCATGTACCCAATGCTGAGGAAGGGATTATCACTCCATCTCACTCCAGACCTCATCCTGATTGGGGCAAAAGAGACCACTGCTGTGGGATGGACATAAAACTAGTATAACAGGCACTGCATGTCCTAAGATGATCACACCCAGGTACTCATTTTCTAATGGGTAACACATGAAGAAGTGATCATAATGCACTGACATGAGTGTTTTTAAAGTATATATTTAGAAGGAAAAGAGGATGAATGAGTTGTAGATAAAGAATATCTGAGAGAGAAGATCAGCATAACAACGTGAAGACTAGGAAGATAAAGTGCCAAAGCATCAGGGAAAAGAAGAAATGGTGTGTCTGAGCAACTGCATACATTCTTCTAATAAGGACAACATAGGTAATTCCTACAATTTTTTCCTACAAGCAGCTACTAATAGTTTGGAAAAAGAAAATGGGTTAGGATATGAGTTAGCAGACTAAAATTGCTATAAAGAATTATAGCAGCAGCTAAGAACACTGGAAGAGACTGTTGATGAGATAAAAGACTGTCAAATGACTTTCAGAATCCAACTATGATTAAAAATCTAGAGTGCTTATGGTTCTGCAATTTTTCCAGCATCACTTGTCAATACTAGAATCAAAGACGAAAATAGAAAACAGACACAACAAAGTTTAAAAAAAGATTTAATAGAGGAAAATGATAGAGAGGAGTAAAAGTATGGGAACTGAGAACAGAGAGAGGCTTCTTGGCTCAAATTATGTGACTTTAGATGCACCTTATAAACTCCAAAGCCCTACGAATTTGGGAGGTATTATCTCTATCATTACTGGAATATTGCGTGTATGTTCCCTATACCACTTGGAAAATAGTTACAGGTGACAACAGAACAAGGAGAAAACATACACTTTCATCTCGATTCACAAAAAAAACTAAGTATCTAGAATTAAGACCTGAAACTTGCCCTGGAGAAGCTTCCTGTCAATTATAGGAGACAAATATGTAATTAGAGCATTTCAAAATAATATGCTAAGAGCCACATTAAAAATAGGAGAGGCACTTAGTTCAATCTTCCTAGAGAAAATGATACTGAGGAAATTTTGAAATATAAGTAGAATTGAGTCAGGCAGAGGGAACTACAGAGGAAAGGGCAGGAGCCTAGAATATGCATTTAACTAAATCACCAAATCCAAGAAAACAGTCTGCATTATAAAATTTGTATTATCTGTAAAACTGAGAAGAGCCGATAAGAAGAAAATACCTTGGGATGCTGTTCAGAAAATCTTCCCTTCCCTGCGCCTCCCCACTATGATCACAGTATATTTTGCTGTTCCGCTGATTTCAGAATTGGCCGTATGATTAACTTCGACCTATGGATGTTAGAAGTGACTCAAGGAAAGACTTGAAATGGGCTTGCCTGCTGGCCACTTGCTCTCTTGCACCTCTGCCAGCACACATTGAGATCATGCCCTGACTTTTCCACCAATCCAAGGAAGACGAAAGACAGGTAGAGGAGCGCCACCCGCCCAGCCCCCAGATCTGACGCTTGGAACGCAGCCAGGTCCCGCCTAGATCATTTCACTCCAAGCTAGCTGATGGGCCTATGAGTGAAAGTAAATCATTCTTAGTTTAAACCTCCCACTTGTAGAGTGTATGTTCTGCAGCGATAGCTGCCTATACATTGTTGAGCAGGGCTGTCACTGTGTCCAATCCCTGTTTAATTTCTTACTCTTGCTTCATATTCTTTACAAATTTGCTGCTTACTTTTGTAATAAAGAGAATTTTTAAAAAAATAAATCATATACATAAAATATGTCATTTATGAAGCAGGAATCTCTCAAAAGGTTATAATGTCTGGTATCTTTCCTCTTAATTGTCACTCATTAACTGTATCTTGAGGGTTGTTTTAAGTCACTATTATTCTCAATTGTATTTCTACACTGTTATTCTCAATTGTATTTCTACATGAACTTCCTTTGAGGATCCTAAAGCATTTCTTCTCAACAAACTTCTCTGGTTACTCCCTCAGGAAAAGATGAGGCCCAGATAGGAAGCTGGAAATACAAGTTTCAGATATACAGAGAATTGATTTAACAAAATCAGATAATTCTATGAAAGTGCCTTGTACAGTGCCTGGTGCATAGCAATAGATGATCAAGAAGGATTTGACTCATGCTCACAGTCTCCCCTACTATTCTCAGTAGCCAGTTTCAGAAAAACTGTCATGAGGATTTTCAAATGCATGCTCATTTGCATTTTGGTGGTGGCCCAGGTAAATCATGCTGTCTCTTCAATGATGCAGTTAAGAGAACAGAAGTCAGGAAGGTTCTGGCCCTTTGGATTTTCATGGAATTTTCAATGTCTGTTTTGACATCTGAGTTTCTGATTTTCTGTGATCTGTCATTTATGAATGCTGAAGTGAATAAGTGAGAGCCATTAAACAGCTGCACAATTTGGGGGACTTTTCACAGCCCAGTTGTTGGACTCTGCAGGGGATCAGTGAGGATTAGGCACAAAAAAGCAGACAGGCATTTTAATTAGAGTAATATTAACATTCACAAACTGTCATATTATGGAAATCATTGGCAGTGTGTGAGCTCTGCTACTGAAGCAAAGGCAGGGAAAGCAAAACAATCCGAGCTCAGAATTTCCAGGATATCCTCAATGGCTGGCAGTGGACAGAATCAGGCGAGCATCTAGTGTGGCATTCAGGAGAAACAAGAACAGGACTGGAGGAGACATCTAGGGGAATCCCAAGCAAATCTCTGGTTCTCTGAAGCACTTTTATCTTATTAAAAGTCATTTCTATAAAGAGGCTGTGGTGTTCTGGTCCCAGGCAATGTTTCTTTATTGAGAAAAGGACATTACAGAGACACAGGAAGGTATAATCAATCTGTGGCAAAGTCTTTGACTTCAGGGACTCTTGTTCAAACTTTTTATACACATAGGAATTACACTAAAACAGTAACTGAGGTATACATGAGAGGATAACATGTAAGTGAATTTAAGATAGCTTAATAGCGCTCCAAATTCATTTCTAAATATCATAGCAATAAAGTTACCAAGAATATCAAATGAGGATAACTATAAATAACTTCTTATAAGAGATGAATTTTGAGATGAGTTTTGACAAAGAGGAAGGATAGGATTAGTGTACAAAATAAAAAAATGCACAGATAAGAAAATAATATTCAATTTTAACTGCATGTCTTGGGGTGCCTCGGTGGCCCAGTTGGTTAAGCATCCAACTCTTGGCTTTGGCTCAGGTCCTGATTTCAGGGTCGTGAGATCAAGCCCCACAACAGGCTCTGTGCTCAGCACTCAGTGCAGAGTCTACTTGAGATTCCCTTCCCCTTCCCCAGCTTGCACGTGTGTGGGCATGTGTGTGCTCTCTCGCTCTCTTGCTCTCACTGTCTCTTTCAAATAAATATTTTTTTTAAAAAGGAAATAGGTGTTGTTTAAAAAAATATTAATTGCATGTCTTAAAAGTGCTAAGACAAAATCATAGGGCACAAAGAAGAAAAAAATGTAAAGGGCATAAAGTCAACATCACAATGTGTTGATAAGGTTTCAAGTTTTTAGAGTGGTCCTTTGGGTATGGATCTGGTAATATCTCTGCCAAATGTAATCCCTCCACCACCACTCCTGAAATCAAAGACCCATGTACAGTTTCACAGAGGAGACCCATTTGGAGACAGAGTCAAAGGTCTCCAGAGTTATAAAGGAAGTGGGGTGCAGTGGGAGTCAAAATGACTGGAGCTCTCTGACTGGTAAGGCACCAGCTAACAACACTCTGTCCCTTAATTGTAGTTTACTGGTGAGATCATTGCGAAAAGTAAGCTCATAACTACTAACTAGGATTAGATGAACTGAGAATGATAAATAACTTTCCCTTAATTCCACAAAAAAAAAATCCCTCCACTCACCACCCCATCATAAAAATCAGCCTCATCCACATGCACCACAAACCAAGAAAATGAAACAGGTCTGCACAGTAGATAAATTAAATGAATATAAAGTTTGTTCTTGAACTCACCCAAAAAAAATGCTAACAAGTTGTGAAGAGACAGAATTTTTGGTAAATCATTTCTGTATTTCCAGTTTACTTTCATTAACATACCAGTGATTTTCTTTTCATATTATTTTTCAGTTGGCCTCCTGGAGAGGATTCATCAGAGCAATCCCTCCATAATGCTAAGACTCACTTATATACACATCAAAGAGTGAGCTTTCTAAGAGTTAAACATATCTTTGTTTTTCATGCCCTTATTTTATTATTAATTTTTTATCTTCTTTATGGTTGGACTTCTCTAGTATTAGTTCATACTTATTAAAAGCAGATGCTTATATATTTTTCAAATTATTCAGTCTAGTGACACAAGAAGCAGCAAAGCTGATAAGCACGTTTATAGATGAGAAAATATAAGCAGGGCCAAAATAAGCTTGGAAAATCGAACTGACTTTTTTACAGCCTAATGATTTTTGAAAATTGATGAAATTTCTACATCCAAGAAAAAATACTAACCTCCCATATTTTATAGTAGTATGTATTCTTATGCAAAAAAAAATTGCAGAAAATTTTTTCAGAAAACCCATCTAGTGAAGTTAGAAAGAGCAATTCAGGAGAGGAGAGTCATTATTCAATAAATTTTACAACAGTGGATATTGTTTACAACATGACCACAAAGTAGCAGTCTTAAGAAGTACAGTAGGATAGGAGATAGAGAACACAGAAGAGTAGAATGAAGTCAAGAAGTAGGAGTGAAGGAGGAGCACTGGGGGGCTCAGTGGGTCAAGCCTCTGACTCTTGGTTTCGGCTTGGGTCATGATCTCAGGGTCATGGAATAGAGCCCTGCTCTCAGGCTCCAGCGCTCATGGAGTCTGCTTCTCTCTTTCTCCCTCTCCCCTTGCCCCTCCTCCCACTCATGCACACATGCTCTCTCTCTCTCTCTCCCAAATAAATAAATAAATCTTAAAAAAAAATAAAGGAGCGAAGGAATGAAATAATGAGAAGGTAACAATAAAAGTGTCGAATTAAAGTTCTGCTTTATAGGGCAGTTTTCCTGGCCAAATGCTCATCCACCTCCACCCCCAGGCTGGTCTTCCTGCAGGTACCTCTGTCCTCAGCTTTCCTGCATGTCAGTGCTACCTTAGACTTCATGCCTCCTGCCCTGAAGATGCCACTCTCTTGCTTTATGGTTTAGAGAGATCTTCAGTTATTGCTTACTGGGCAGAATTCATACTCCTCAGTGGGCAATCATCTGATCCTATATGTTCTACAAGGCCTTATTTTTCACTCAGCACCACATACAATTCTCTGCTCCGGTCAAGTCAGCCTTTTTGTAGCCCTTCTTTTCTTTCCTCCTCCCTTTGCCCTCAATTTCTATACTCACGCCAAGCTCTCTACCTTTGATTCCACCATTTCTCTTGTGAAGAATGATTCTGTTCTCCCCAAACTGAAATCTTACACTACTTTCAAGGAAATATGGAAAGTAACAGTCAAATTTTCTCTCTGCTTCTTTATTTAAATTCCTGAGAGAAAATGATCACCCCAGCTATTCAAGCTCATACAAGAGAATTCGGGCCAGCCTAGGTCCATGTGTCTGCTTCAGATCCCATCCACACTGGCTTGAAGGGAAGGGAGGGCAGTGTGCATGAGCAGATGTATGAGTTGGGGAGTATCCTGTCTCTACATGGGGTGCCTATCTAGTGGAAACTCTAACTGGGGGGCTCTCATTTAGATGCAACTGTGGGCTGGTACTGCACTGGGTCATAAGTCAAAATATTTGCTTTTTTAAGTTTCTGTGCTTTTGCACAGGGGATCAGCTGCCTACTGGTACCCCTTTTTAGTTAGCAGAGAAGCTCTTTACTTCTTAATCAGTTTGCCACATCAGGGTAAATGATTAACAAATGAACTTAGCTCTTTCTATGAAATACTATATCCAGGATCTTGGTGAATTTCCATAATTGAAGAAAACATACATATTGTTTCTAAGATAATGAATTTTGGCTGGATATAAAAAAAACCATCAACCTTAATCTTGAAAAATTCAGGTTTAGAGCCAACAGCCTTATAATACTGTGCCTGGTTTAATCTAGCCAGGCAGTGAGACAGATATATAAAACTTCTCACTTGACTTTTTTCTTATTTTTCAGTGAAGGCCAAATGCTTGCCAATGAAAGCTGAGCATTACAAAATGATCAATATATATTATTATTTCCCCAAAAAATGTATTTCTAAGTATCTTGTACATCTTTTCTTTACATAAAATATTTTCAACTTCCTTTATGATTCTTCTATAGGTTGGAGTACTTGTCTGCTTTAGTAATAAATAGAGGTTTGTCTAAACTTAAATGTCAAAGCAAGCCTTCCCCAAATTTATTTTTTTTAATTTTATTTTATTATGCTAATCACCATACATTACATCGTTAGTTTTTGATGTAGTGTTCCATGATTCATTGTTTGTGTATAACACCCAGTGCTCCATTCAATATGTGCCCTCTTTAATACCCATCGCCAGGCTAACGCATCCACCCACCCCCTCCCCTCTAGAACCCTCAGTTTGTTTCTCAGAGTCCATAGTCTCTCATGGTTCGTCTCCCCTTCTGATTCCGCCCTTTCATTTTTCCCTTCCTACTTTTTTTTTTAACATATAATGTATTATTTGTTTCAGAGGTACAAGTCTGTGATTCACCAGTCTTACACAATTCACGCGCTCACCAAAGCACATACCCTCCCCAGTGTCTATCACCCAGCCACCCCATCCCTCCCATGCCCCACCACACCAGCAACCCTCAGTTTGTTTCCTGAGATTAAGAATTCCTCATATCAGTGAGATCATATGATACATGTCTTTCTCTGACTGACTTATTTCGCTTAGCATAATAGCCTCTAGTTCCATCTACATGGTTGCAAATGGCAAGATTTCTTTTTTTTATGGCTGTATAATATTCCATTGTATATATATATATACCACATCTTCTTTATCCATTCATCTGTTGATACACATCTTGGCTCTTTCCATAGTTTGGCTATTGTGGACATTGCTGCTATAAACATTGGGGTGCATGTACCCCTTCAGATTACTACATTTGTATCTTTGGGGTCAATACCCAGTAGTGCAATTGCTGGGTCATAGGGTAGCTCTATTTTCAACTTTTTGAGGAACGTCCATACTGTTTTCCAGAATGGCTGCACCAGCTTGCATTCCCACCAACAGTGTAAGAGGGTTCCCCTTTCTCCACATCCTCCCCAACATCTGTCATTTCCTGACGTGTTAATTTTAGCCCTTCAGACTGGTGTGAGGTGGTATCTCATTGAGGTTTTGATTTGGATTTCCCTGATGCCGAGCGATGCTCAGCACTTTTTCATGTGTCTGTTGGCCATTTGGATGTCTTCTTTGCAGAAATGTCTGTTCATGTTTTCTGCCCATTTCTTGATTGGCTCATTTGTTCTTTGGGTGTTGAGTTGGATAAGTTCTTTATAGATTTTGG
>NC_058403.1:25823870-25837604 GCF_002201575.2 Neomonachus schauinslandi | reverse complement strand
AAGTTGCTGCGGCCGAGGTCGAAGAGGTTGCTGCCTGTGTTCTCCTCTAGGATTTTGATGGTTTCCTGTCTCACATTGAGGTCTTTCATCCATTTTGAGTCTATTTCTGTGTGTAGTGTAAGGAAATGGTCCAGTTTCATTGTTCTGCGTGTGGCTGTCCAATTTTCCCAACACCATTTGTTGAAGAGAATGTCTTTTTTCCATTGGACATTCTTTCCTGCTTTGTCAAAGATTAGTTGACCATAGAGTTCAGGGTCCATTTCTGGGCTCTCTATTCTGTTCCATTGATCTATGTATTTGTTTTTGTGCCAATAACCATACTGTCTTGATGATGACAGCTTTGTAATAGAGCTTGAAGTCCGGAATTGTGATGCCACTGGCCTTGCTTTTCTTTTTCAAATTCCTCTGGCTATTTGGGGTCTTTTCTGGTTCCATACAAATTTTAGGATTATTTGTTCCATTTCTTTGAAAAAAGTGGATGGTATTTTGATAGGGATTGCTTTAAATGTGTAGATTGCTCTAGGTAGCATTGACATCTTCACAATACTTGTTCTTCCAATGCATGAGCATGGAACGTTTTTCCATTTCTTTGTGTCTTCCTCAATTTCTTTCATGAGTATTTTATAACTTTCTGAGTACAGATTCTTTGTGTCTTTGGTTAGATTCATTCCTAGGTATCTTATGGTTTTGGGTGCAATTGTAAATGGGATCGACTCCTTAATTTCTCTTTCTTCTGTCTTGTTGTTGGTGTATAGGAATGCCACTGATTTCTGTGCATTGATTTTATATCCTGCCACTTTACTGAATTCCTGTATGAGTTCTAGCAGTTTTGGGGTGGAGTCTTTTGGGTTTTCCACATAAAGTATCCTATCATCTGCAAAGAGTGACAGTTTGACTTCTTCTTTGCTGATTTGGATGTTTTTTATTTCTTTTTGTTGTCTCATTGGTGAGACTAGGACTTCCAGTACTATGTTGAATAGCAATGGTGATAGTGGACATCCCTGCCATGTTCCTGACCTTAGGGGGAAAGCTCTCAGTTTTTCCCCATTGAGAATGATATTTGCTGTGGGTTTTTCATAGATGACTTTTATGATATTGAGGTATATACCCTGTATCCCTACACTCTAAAGAGTTTTAATCAAGAAAGGATGCTGTACTTTGTCAAATGCTTTTTCTGCATCTATTGAGAGGATCAGTTGGTTCTTGTTCTTTCTTTTATTAATGTATTGTATCACATTGGTTGATTTGCGGATGTTGAACCAAACTTGCAGCCCAAGAATAAATCCCACTTGGTCATGTGAATAATCCTTTTAATGTACTGTTGGATCCTATTGGCTAGTATTTTGGTGAGAATTTTTGCATCATGTTCATCAAGGATCTTGGTCTGTAATTCTCCTTTTTGATGGGTTCTATGTCTGATTTTTGGGATCAAGGTAATGCTGGCCTCATAAAATGAGTTTGGAAGTTTTCCTTCCAATTCTATTTTTTGGAACAGTTTCAGAAGAATAGGTATTAATTCTTCTTTAAATGTTTGGTAGGATTCCCCTGGGAAGACATCTGGCCCTGGGCTTTTGTTTGTTGGGAGATTTTTGATGACTGCTTCAATTTCCTTAGTGGTTATAAGTCTGTTCAGGTTTTCTATTTCTTCCTGGTTCAGTTTTGGTAGTTGATACATCTCTAGGAATGCATCTATTTCTTCCAGATTATCTAATTTGCTGGCATATAGTTGCTCATAATATGTTCTTATAATTGTTTGTATTTCTTTGGTGTTGGTTGTGATCTCTCCTCTTTCATTCATGATTTTATTTATTTGGGTCCTTTCTCTTTTCTTTTTGATAAGTCTGGCCAGGGGTTTATCAATCTTTCTAATTCTTTCAAAGAACCACCTCCTAGTTTTGTTGATCTGTTCTACTGTTCTTTTGGTGTCTATTTCATTGATTTCTGCTCTGATCTTTACTATTTCTCTTCTCCTGCTGGGTTTAGGCTTTATTTGCTGTTCTTTCTCCAGCTCCTTTAGGTGTAGGGTTAGGTTGTGTATTTGAGACCTTTCTTGTTTCTTGAGAAAGGCTTGTATTGCTATATACTTTCCTCTTAGGACTGCCTTTGCTGCATCCCAAAGATTTTAAACAGTTGTGTTTTCATTTTCATTTGTTTACATGAATTCTTCTTTAATTTCCTGGTTGACCCATTCATTCTTTAGTAGGATGCTCTTTAGCCTCCATGTATTTGAGTTCTTTTCGACTTTCCTCTTGTGATTGAGTTCTAGTTGCAAAGCATTGTGATCTGAAAATATGCCTGGAATGATCCCAATCATTTGGTACTGGCTGAGACCTGATTTGTGAGCTAGGATGTGATCTATTCTGGAGAATGTTCCATGGGCACTAGAGAAGAATGTGTATTCTGTTGCTTTGGGATGGAATGTTCTGAATAGATCTGTGAATTCCATTTGGTCCAATGTGTCATTTAAAGTCTTTATTTCCTTGTTGATCTTTTGTTTAGATGATCTGTCCATTTTAGTAAGGGGGTGTTAAAGTCCCCTACTATTATTGTATTGTTGTCGATGTGTTTCTTTGCCTTTGTTATTAATTGGCTTATATAATTGGCTCTTCCCATGTTAGGGGCATAGATATTTACAATTGTTAGATCTTCTTGTTGGATAGACACTTTAAGTAGGATATAGTGTCCTTCCTCATCTCTTATTATAGTCTTTAGTTTAAAATCTAATTTGTCTGATAAAAGGATTGCCACTCCAGCTTTCTTTTGGTGTCCATTAGCATGGTAAATGGTTTTCCACCCCCTTTCAATCTGGGGGTGTCTTTGCGTCTAAAATGAGTCTCCTGAAGACAGCATATTGATGGGTCTTGTTTTTTTACCCAATCTGATACCCTGTGTCTTTTGATTGGGGCATTTAGCCCATTTACATTCAGAGTAACTATTGAAAGATATGAATTTAGTGCCATTGTATTGCCTATAAGGTGACTGTTACTGTATGTTGTCTCTGTTCCTTTCTGGTCTATGTTCCTTTATTCTCTCTCTTTAATAGAGGACCCCTTTCAATATTTCTTGTAGGGCCCATTTCATGTTTGCAAATTCCTTTAGTTTTGTTTGTCCTCGAAGCTTTTTATCTCTCCTTCTATTTTCAATGACAGCCTAGCTGGATATAGTATTCCTGGCTGCATATTTTTCTCATTTAGTGCTCTAAATATATCATGCCTGTCCTTTCTGGCCTGCCAGGTCTCTGTGGATAGGTCTGCTACCAATCTAATGTTTCTACCATTGTAGGTTACAGACCTCTTGTCCCAAGCTGCTTTCAGGATTTTCTCTTTGTCTCTGAGACTGGTAAGTTTTACTATTAGATGTCGGGGTGTTGACCTATTTTTATTGATTTTGAGAGCAGTTCTCTGTGCCTCCTGGATTTTGATGCCTGTTTCCTTCCCCAAATTAGGGAAGTTCTCTGCTATAATTTGCTCCAAAATACCTTCTGCCCCTCTCTCTCTTTCTTCTTCTTCTGGGATCATTCTAATGTTGTTTCATCTTATGGTATCACTTATCTCTCAAATTCTGCCCTCAGATTCCAGTAGTTGTTTATCTCTCTTTTTCTCAGCTTCTTTATTTTCCATCATTTGGTCTTCTATATCACTAATTCTCTCTTCTGCTTCATTTATCCTAGCAGTTAGAGCCTCCATTTTTTATTGCACCTCACTAATAGCCTTTTTGATTTCGACTTGATTAGATTTTAGTTCTTTTATTTCTCCAGAAAGGGTTTCTCTAGAATCTTCCATGCTTTCTTCAAGCCTAGCTAGTATCTTTAAAATCATCATTCTGACCTCTAGTTCCAACACCTTACTAATGTCCGTATTGATTAGGTCCCTGGCAGTCGGTACTGCCTCTTGTTCTGTTTTTTGAGGTGAGTTTTTCCATCTTGTCATTTTGTCCAGAGAACAGATGAATGAGAGAAGAAAATGCTAACAGGGTAACAACAACCCCAGAAAAATATACACTAAACAAATCAGAATAGACCTGAAACAGGGGGAAAAGAAAGAGAAAAGAAAAGAAAAAAAAAGGAATATGATCAAATATGATCAGGCTGGTGCATAGATCACTGCCACACACTAGATTTTGGGCGTATTTTGGTCTGTTAGAAGAAACTGCCTTCCAAAATATTAAAGAAAGAAAAACTTATATATGTTTAAAAATAAGGGTAAATGCAATAAAGGGGTAGAATATGACTGTAAAGATGAATATTATAAAAGATTTTATAAAAGGAATTGATAAGAAGTTGGTTGAAAAAAGAAAGAAGAGATATTTAAAAAAAAAAGGGGTGAGAGAATGTGATCAGGCAGGAGACTAGAACAAAGCCATACACTAGAGATTTAGGGTATATCTTGGTCTGTTAGAAGAAACTGTATCCCAAAATTTTAAAGAGAGAACAACTTATATATATATACCAAAAATAAGGTTAACTACAATGAAGGGATAGAATATGACTCTAAAAATGAAAAATAAAAATGATTTTTTAAAAAGGGATTGATAAGATGATGGTTGAAAAAGGGAAAAAGAAAAATTCAAAAAAAAATAGAAAAAGAAAAAAATAAAGAAAATTTAAAAAATTAACTTGAAAGACTAAAGAATCAGGGAGACAAAAGCCATGAATTCTATGTGCTGTATTCCCCTAGTGCTGGAGTTCTGCCGGTTCTCACTGATAGGTAAACTTGGTCTTGGCTGGCTGTTCTTGCTGATTTTCTGGGGGAGGGGCCTGTTGCCGTGGTTCCCAAATGTCTTTGCTGGAGGCGGAATTGCCCTGCCCTTGCCAGTCCAGGCTAAATAATCTGCTCGGGTTTGCTCTCCAGAGCTTTTGTTCCCTGCAAGCTTTCCATACAGCTTTGGAGGATGAGAGTGAAAATGGTGGCCTCCCAATCTCCGCCCCAGAGGAGCCGAGAACTTGGGGCCCCACTCCTCAGTGAGCCCCCAGAGAAAAGCAGTCAATCACTCCCATCTCCCCGGTCTCCGGCCATACTCCGAGCTCACCCAGCCTGTGACCAAGCCTTTCTATCTCTGGCACATGACCCCGTGTGGAGTCTCCAAACCCAGCAGATCCCTGAGGTGTGCTCCCGTGCCGCTCCTCCCAGGGGAGGAGGGGGAATCTCCCTGGATCTGCCGCTTATTGGGTCCCTGCTGGGAGAGCAGTGGCCCGACTGTGCCGCGGATCATGGTTTATGGTAACCCCAAGCTGAGAGCCCACTCCTCAGCTCCATCTCTGCAGCCGGCTTCCCTGCTCCAATACCTGGGAGCTCTGCTGCACTCAGGCACCCCCTGTCTTTCTGTGACCCCAAGGATCCTGAGACCACACTATCCCAGCAAGGGCTCCACCCCCCGCTTAGCCACTGGAGCGACGTCCCTCAGTGGAGCAGACTTTTCAAAATTCCAATTTTGTGCTCCACTGCTCTATCACTTGCCAGTAGCCTGCTGATGGAGGCCCCCTCCCCTGCCATCTATCTTCCTGAATATCACCTCGGATTCACTTCTCCGCATGTCCTACCTTTCAGAAAGTGGTCACTTTTCTGTTTAGAGAGTTGCTGCTATTATTTTCTTCAATCTCCTTTTGAGTTTGTAGGTGTTCAGAATGGTCTGATCCCTATCTAGCTGAATTCCTGGGACCAGATGAAATTTAGGTCTCCTACTCTTCCGTCATCTTGCTCCTCCCTCCCCCCCCACACAAATACTTTAAAAAACCCAATACCAATAAATTCTTTGATGCTTTGCAACATCTTCACTTTCCTACCCCAAGCAAGTTATTACCTCATGAGAATTATAGAAATTCTACTTAAATTTTCTGTTTTTACATTGTTCTAAATGTTTGAATCAATAATACGTTACCTGTTCCCTCCCATCAATATCATAACTATTAAATTTATATCAAAGCCAATTTTTACATTTCCAAGTTAGCTTTTCATTTACTATTGATAAGCCACACCCTATTTTTAGAGGAAATATCTTTTTCTCTACAAGAGTGGTGGGCTATTTCTGCAGGCTCAGAGGGTCCTAGGGAATCTAAGGATTCAAGATTTTCAAATGCAACAAGCAAGGGTTGTCATCTGATATCTTTGGGTCCCAATCTTTGCCAATCAGAGCTGGAATATTGTCATGGCAGACCTAACTGGTTGGGGAATTTAACTTTCTCTAGAGATCTGCTATCCTTAAGTCCTGAGCCTGTTCCTCAGCTTTTTCTGCCCTCATGCTGCAGGAGATGAGAATCTCTTCATGTGTTTCCAAGGAGGCCTTCTGGCTTTCCCATTTAGCCTTTATCGATGGTTAATTTTCAGTCTTTCATTCTGTCTTCCCAAAACATCAATCAATTGCCCCCAGGAAGCACTATTCAATACCATTGCCCTTGTAATCACTATTTCTCACACATATCTCAAAAGCTTACTATAGTGGACCCACTATTGAGTTTTCTTTCCCCAGTACAGCACCTCATTTTACCTATGGTGAACGCTTTGTAACTGCCACCCTGTACCAGGGGATTTTTGTACTCCATCTCATTGCTCACTAAGTAAGCAGTGGGTGATCTAGCTCCAAAATCCCATTTTAGTATTTGTTTTCTCAGACCATTGTCAGATCAACTATAACAGGTTGATTGTGCAGGAAACAGACTCTGAGATGAAAATTAGCAAATTGAAAGTTCATTAAGGAATGTTCTTGGAACCAACAAATGTGGGAGAAGGGAATAAAAGCAAATTTGGGTAGAGAGAGAATTTGGTCTGTGTTGGAGTCACAACAAGCCCCATCCCAAATTCACAGGGAGCTTTGAAGCTAACATGGCTCTTCAGAATTGTCCTGAATAGAAGAGAAAGGGCAAGGCTTTTTTATACCTCCATTGACTTAGTCACTGGATACAGATTCCCAGCTCACACACACACACACACCCTTCTCTAGAAAGGGAGTGTGATCTTAAATAAGGCAGCTATGTTCAGTCAAGAACAATGCCCAGAGAGAGTGGTCAGCTGAGTCAGCCCTCAATCTTTGGAATAACTGGTGATAAATCCATTAGTCCTAATGTGGGGATCTGAGTGTTAGAGGTTAGCATCCATTACTGAAGGATTAAGTCCTGATGGAGACATGTCAAAGGACACTGGGACCAGGCTAGGAGATATCCCACTGGTCGATTTAGGGCTAAAGTAAATATCAAAAAGAATAATAATGATAATATGTTTTACGGTATTGAACAAAAAAGATTCCAAGAGTCCAAAGCTATACTAAAAAGGTAAGTGGGCAGAAGCTCTTCTTTGTAGAATAATGCCAGTTAATTAATGTAGAATGACGGAATTAAAAGATCATTTTCAAACATCAGTGTAATGATTTAGTTATCAAGAGTTGCTAAAACTATTGGCTGAAAACTTGTTGAGGATCAGGATATTCACACAATTTCAAGGTATCAACGTGTAGTATGCACATTAATTATCAAGGGAAAAAAACACCTTTAAAACAAGGAGATCTTGAAGATATCAACCTACCCAAATGATCAAACTTAATACCCCCAATAAGAGAAAAAAAAAACAGACATCATTAACCTTTTCGTTTTATGCAATGGTTAAGTACAAAGCATCATCTATGTATTATTCTTGACAAAATCTTTAACTCGATCTAATACTAAGGAAGAAACTGGACAAATCCAGACTGTGAGATAGTTTATGAGACCATTAGCCTGAATTCTTCAAAATTATCACAATCATGAAAAACAAAACTGTGAGGGGACTGTCCTCAATCAAAAGACTCTAAAGAAATATGACAAACAAATACTCTGTAATATTGTTAATCAGACCCTGAATTGAAAATTAAGCTAAAAAGGACATTTTGGGTTTATTTGGGTAAATACAAATATGGTAAATATGAGTACATAATATTACATATTATTATTGTAGCAATATTAAATTTCTTGAGTGTGATAATGCAGTCATGATTATATTGAAGTTACCTGCTGAAATAAAGGTCACATGACATGTTGTGACATTACCAATGTACTTCCAAAAGTTCTTTTTTAAAAAGCACATGGAGGGCGCCTGGGTGGCTCAGATGGTTAAGCGTCTGCCTTCAGCTCAGGTCATGATCCCAGGGTCCTGGGATCGAGTCCCACATCGGGCTCCCTGCTAGGCGGGGAGCCTACTTCTCCCTCTGCCTCTGTGTCTCTCTCTCTCTCTCTCTGACTCTCATGAATAAATAAATAAAATATTTAAAAAAAAAAAAAAAAAAGCACATGGAGAGAGAGATGTGGCAAAATGTTAACTGGTGAATCAAAGAAGGGTTAGACGGGTATACTTTCAACTGTTCTATTGGTTTCATTTTTTTCAAAATAACATAGAAAGAAATTCTAAAGTTTAACTCAAGTCCTGATTCAATTTCTGCAAAATCCCCTATTAATAAGGTCTATGTTCGTAAAATTTAACTGTTTTGAATTCTAATTACAACCTTCCTCACACCAACCTTTTCTTTTTAGTATTAAAAGCAAAATGATTTTTTAAGAGAAAATACATACAATACCACGCTAACTTTAACTAATCTCCATGACTCTGTTCCGGATCTTTTTTTTTTTTAATAGTCATTTTCACCCTGACCAATTCCTACAACTTTCAAAATGAAATCTCAACCCTAGTAATTTTTCTCTAAATGTTTCCTTTCGACATATTTTGAATTTAAAGAGACTACTTCCACTGGCTGAGGAGAAGGGGAGGCCTCTAACTACTTCGGCATAAAAAAAAATCATTAAAACAACTTTGTTTTAACTTCCCTTTTCTGAGCAGTATTTTTTCCTTTCTCATTATCTCATTCCATCAGGATCACTTATCAAACCTGTTTTGAAGAGAATGAAAAGTAAAATTAAAGTTCTGTATTAACCATCTTCAGAAGGATTAGGGGAACAGGGAAGTTGAGAATACAGACATATCTCAAGGTGTCTAGTAGGACCTAAAGAAACACTTTCATGCCTGGTTTAAAAAGAAGTGGTAACCTCTACTCTCACTTTCTAAAGAGCTTCGGTACAGTCATTTAAGGAATGCGTCTCTCATTTTCTACATTTACAGGCTTCATTATAATTCCTACTGACAAAATACAACAAAATCATATATACATATTGATAAGGTTTCCACTACCTAGATATGCATGCAATCTTCAAAACACCCTCTCTCAATTTCAAGTTTTCAATTATTTCAAAAGTGAAGATCTGCATTATCTAGTGCATTTTCTTTTTTTTTTTTAAAGATTTTATTTATTTATTTGACAGAGAGAGACAGCGAGAGAGGGAACACAAGCAGGGGGAGTGGGAGAGGGAGAAGCAGGCTTCCCGCCGAGCAGGGAGCCCGATGCGGGGCTCGATCCCAGGACTCCGGGATCATGACCTGAGCTGAAGGCAGACGCTTAACGACTGAGCCACCCAGGTGCCCCTCTAGTGCATTTTCTGACACAATAATACTTCAGTAGAACTCAAGTAAATTTTAACAAGTATGTATATCCTCCAAGATTTTTCTTTCTTTGCTATTTAAGACTATCTGTCATCTTACAAATGCCCTAGTAGCTACAGGCTCATATATATGCACATATGTACCTATAAACCCTTATAATGTACTTAAATAAAGGCACTCTAACACAATGCATAAAGCAGGTGAGCTATTTTTAATTTTATCATGGGAAATATGTAAAGTTAATGTGAAAGAAGATAAAACAGAATCCCAACTCACAGTTTTTTATTGAAAAAATACTCTAGTTGTTTTGTGAGAAGGGAAAAATCTCTCTAGAATTGAATTGCAACAGAACTTTTATGTAAAGCAGTTTTATTTGAGATATATTGTCCCAGACAGCAGCGAAAAGAACAGTTTTAATCCAAAATGCTTCCAGGCTCAGTCCCTTCTGGCCAATTAATTTGATTTCAATAATGCTCTGGTTGCCTCTGCCTAGCAGTAGCTATTAGATATAATGCTGTGCCTTTCAGAAAACTTTTACTTTACGTGAGAGCCAAAAGGTAAATCTGTACAAAATTAGACTAGGAGTTGAGATATGATTTTGAAATGGGAAAATATATATGCTCAAATTCGGACAAATGGGAATCTTTTTGAAAACATTAGGTGACAAAAAGTGTCAGTCAGTGTCTGTCAGCCATCTGTCACATTTAGACAAAGACTGAGAAAAGACAATCCTTGTCCTTGGGGCAATCTCGTGGATAAAATTAAGCAAGTCTTACAGTACTATAGAAAATAAGATGACTGTATCAGTTACCTATTGCAGTACTTAGTTCTTTAAACAACAACCAGTTAGTGAGCCAACATTTTTTTTTTTTAATAAACAATAGACATCTACTTCTCACAGTTCTGGAGGGTTTGAGTCCAGGATCAGAGTGCCAGCATGGTTGGGTTCTGGTGAGAGCCCTCTTCCAGGCTATAGACTGCCAACTTCTTGTGTCCTCATATGCTGGAAGGGGTTAGGGAGCTCTGTGAGGTCTCTTTTCAAAGACCACTATTCCCACTCATGAGCGTTCCACTCTCATGACCTAAGCACTCCCAAGGACCCCATATCCTAATACCATCACACTGTGCATTAGGATTTTAACAAATGAATGGCGGGGGGTGGGGAGAGCACAAACCCTCAGACCATGGGACTTTTTATTGCTGAATAGTATTCCATTGCATAGATCAGGACTGGCTTTTGCACTTCTATATAAAATTAGGACCAACTTGTCAAATTGTACCAAAAAAAAAAAAAAGCCTACTAGGATTTTGATAGGGACCACGTTTATTTTATAGATCAATTTGAGTTAGCCCACATTTCTAATGGGTCCTTGCCGGTCTGGGCCAGATTTCAATCATTGGACTGGGCGTGACCATGTATCTGTGGCATTTGCAAGGTCATCTGTGGGTTCCCTAGTCCCAGAGGGTCTCATCCACATGTTTTACCATTTAGCAAAAAAATAATAATAATTCATGCTGAAACTAGGGTGATTGGGAAGGATGTGATAGACCTTTTAGAAACAAAAAGAAAATCCATTATCAATTTAAAGCTTACACCATTATAGACTATAGTTTAATATATTTTTAAATGAGACATTTCATCTTACTGTTGCTCAACAGCTTTCTTTTTTTTTAATTATGCAAGATATATAAGGTCAGATGAATAGACACCTTTACCCTCACAATACCTCATGATTTTTCTCTATCTCTTCAAAGAGTACAGTTTCAGAACCTCCAAATATGATTTCCCTCTTTCTTTTTCTTCTTCATTTTCCATATCAGATTAGTTGCCAATTTCTTCTGTCTTCAGCATCCTTGCCTCATTTCTATTCCCACTGCTTTCACTGTATCTCAGACCAACCTGCCTCTTCCCTGGGCTGCTTTAATATGCCCCGCCATAATTTCTTCACACCCAGATTTGCTCTCCACATCCCACTACTGCCTCCAAATTAATCTTTTTATCTCACAGCTCTGATCAGATCATCTCCTTCTGCACAAAGTTTTCTACAGCTCCCCATTCTCAACTGAATTCTCAGCCTAGCATTAAAACTTTCCACACTTGGCCCCATATATATTTCTAAACTGTTGTCTCTCACTGTTCTATAGTACCAACACTCTTCAAAAGAAGACTCAACATTCTTTCAGACTCCTTTCTACCAACATTTGGTCCTTTCTACCAACACAGAATATCTTCCCTGATCTCAAAAATCCTGAATATTCTTCTACATACAGTTCATAAATAACCTCTACATGAAAAGCCTTCCCCAATCATCTTAGCTGGAAATTCTCTCTCTGAATTATATGGTTTGTTCCACCAACATGATATTCATTTGTGTTATAGCTATTTAAATACATATTTTATCTTCCTTAAGAAGTGATATTTCCCTGAACAAAGAGACATGTCTTATTCAACCTTATTTTCTTCATAATGTTTTAATACTGCACATGCACATGAGTCTGCCTATTAAAAAACCACTGGTCCAGGATGAGAGATAGGTCTGTAAACAAATATTAAAAGAACAAAATAATTGTCATAATAGAAATATGTTAGATATAATCACACAGAGAGTAATCAATTCCAGTTGGATAGAACAGCAAGAGTATCACAGAGGAGAGGTCAATGGGGCTGGGTCTTGAGGTATAATACTTTTCCAAATAATCCAGGGCAAAACCATTCTAGGTAGAAGAACTAAAGCATTCAAAGGCATGGAGGCATGGAATAGCTCCTTATATTTAGAGATTAGAACTGTTTTTGTTCTCTACTCCACAGCGATCATTTGTGGGAGTGGTGAAAGATCAGGTACACAATTTAATTTCACTGGATATCATGAACCAAAATTTGTTTTCTTAAATTGGAGCTATCCTTCATATTGCTATGTAAGGCCACTGAAAACAGCACCAATAAAAACAATGAACAACTAACTATTCTTCTATTTCTTAGGCTACTAAAAATATATTCTGAGATTATATCTTTTTAAAAGATGATCCTTCATGCTGAATTTAGATTTTAGAATAAATCTCACCACAATATCTCAAATTTTCTTGTGCCATTTGTTCACAATATTTGGGAACCATTATTATAAGTGATGAAAATGGGGGCAATTACTAAAGGATTGTAAGCAGGGAAGTAGCAAATCTACTTTATATCTTAGCCAAAAATCTTCAGAGACCAAACTATTTCAGTAAGGAGTAAGAAGATCAACAGTGAAGAGACCACAGCTGAAAAGGTCTACATGACAAATAGTGGGTGACAAGGGCCTGGAATATGGTATTAAGTAGTAGAAGCAGGGAAGAAGCATCCATAATATGGATGTTAAATTGGCAAGATTTACTGGCTGCCCATGGAAAGTGAGAAAATGGATGTTTCTGGATTTGGGGTGTAAAAATCAAGAAAAAGAGGTGTGTGATGTAGAAACAATGAGTTCAGTTTCAGACATCTTCTAGTTATCTATTGTTTTAGTACAAATTAGCTCAAAACACAGTGACTTGAGACAGTAATTTTTTATCATCTCATGGTTTCCGGGGGTCAGGAATTCAGGGGTGCTTTGCAGAGTGATTCTGGCTCAGAGCCTCTCATGAGACAGCAATCAAAATTCTGGCCTGGGTTGTAGGCATCTGAAGAACTGACTGGGACTGAAGGATCACTTTCAAACTCACTCATATGGCTATGAGCAAGAGGCCTGAGCTCCTCATTTCATGGCCCTCTCCATGGGGTTGAGTGTCCTGACAATAAGATGGTTAGGCTGCCCCAAAGCAAGTGATATGAGAGAGCAAAAAGGAAGTGGCTATACCTGTTGTGACCTAATTTCAGAAGTCCTCGTTATCCTTTCTGCCACACTCTATTCATTAGAAGTGAATTACTAAGTCCAACCCAACTCAATGGGCAGGGAATGAAGCTCCAAATCCAGAAAGGAGGAATACCAAAGAAAGTATGGACACATTTTAAAACCATCACAGACATGCTGAGTTTCATTTTCTTGAGGGACAGACAGAGGGAAATACCCAGTAGCTAGTCTAAAGTTCAGACTTTTGATCTAGAAATGCACATTTGGCACTCAAAATGGATGAAAGACCTCAATGTGAGATAGGAATCCATCAAAATCCTTGAGGAGAACACAGGCAGCAACCTCTTCGACCTCGGCCGCAGCAACTTCTTCCTAGACACATCACCAAAAGCAAGGGAAACCAAGGGGAAAAATGAACTATTGGGACTTCATCAAGATAAAAAGCTTTTGCACAG
>NC_058403.1:25693883-25793870 GCF_002201575.2 Neomonachus schauinslandi | reverse complement strand
GTATTTTGATAGGGATTGCTTTAAATGTGTAGATTGCTCTAGGTAGCATTGACATCTTCACAATACTTGTTCTTCCAATGCATGAGCATGGAACGTTTTTCCATTTCTTTGTGTCTTCTTCAATTTCTTTCATGAGTATTTTATAGCTTTCTGAGTACAGATTCTTTGTGTCTTTGGTTAGATTTATTCCTAGGTATCTTACGGTTTTGGGTGCAATTATAAATGGGATTGACTCCTTAATTTCTCTTTCTTCTGTCTTGTTGTTGGTGTATAGGAATGCCACTGATTTCTGTGCATTGATTTTATATCCTGCCACTTTACTGAATTCCTGTATGAGTTCTAGCAGTTTTGGGGTGGAGTCTTTTGAGTTTTCCACATAAAGCATCCTATTATCTGCAAAGAGTGAGAGTTTGACTTCTTTGCCAATTCAGATGCCTTTTATTTCTTTTTGTTGTCTGATTGCTATGGCTAGGACTTCTAGCACTATGTTGAATAGCAGTGGTGATAGTGGACATCCCTGCCATGTTCCTGACCTTAGGGGGAAAGCTCTCAGTTTTTCCCCACTGAGAAGAATGAGAATAGATCTGTGAAGTCCATTTGGTCCAGTGTGTCATTTAAAGTCTTTATTTCCTTGTTGATCTTTTGCTTAGATGATCTGTCCATTTCAGTGAGGGGGGTGTTAAAGTCCCCCACTATTATTGTATTGTTGTTGATGTGTTTCTTTGCTTTTGTTATTAATTGGGTTTTTCATAGATGACTTTTATGATATTGAGGTATGTACCCTCTATCCCTATACTCTGAAGCGTTTTGATCAAGAAAGGATGCTGTACTTTGTCAAATGCTTTTTCTGCATCTATTGAGAGGATCATATGGTTCTTGTTCTTTCTTTTATTAATGTATTATATCACATTGATTGATTTGTGGATGTTGAACCAACCTTGCAGCCCAGGGATAAATCCCAGTTCATCGTGCTGTATAATCCTTTAAATGTACTGTTGGATCCTATTGGCTAGTATTTTGGTGAGAATTTTTGCATCCATGTTCATCAAGGATCTTGGTCTATAATTCTCCTTTTTGATGGGGTCTTTGTCTGGCTTGGGGATCAAGGTAATGGTGGCCTCATAAAACGAGTTTGGAAGTTTTCCTTCCAATTCTATTTTTTGGAACAGTTTCAGAAGAATAGGTATTAATTCTTCTTTAAATGTTTGGTAGAATTCCCCTGGGAAGCCATCTGGCCCTGGGCTTTTGTTTGTTGGGAGATTTTTGATGACTGCTTCAATTTCCTTAGTGGTTATAAGTCTGTTCAGGTTTTCTATTTCTTCCTGGTTCAGTTTTGGTAGTTGATACATCTCTAGGAATGCATCTATTTCTTCCAGATTATCTAATTTGCTGGCATATAGTTGCTCATAATATGTTCTTATAATTGTTTGTATTTCTTTGGTGTTGGTTGTGATCTCTCCTCTTTCATTCATGATTTTATTTATTTGGGTCCTTTCTCTTTTCTTTTTGATAAGTCTGGCCAGAGGTTTATCAATCTTATTAATTCTTTCAAAGAACCACCTCCTAGTCTCATTGATTGTTCTACTGTTCTTTTGGATTCTATTTCATTGACTTCTGCTCTGATCTTTACTATTTCTCTTCTCCTGCTGGGTTTAGGCTTTATTTGCTGTTCTTTCTCCAGCTCCTTTAGGTGTAGGGTTAGGTTGTGTATTTGAGACCTTTCTTGTTTCTTGAGAAAGGCTTGTATTGCTATATACTTTCCTCTTAGGACTGCATTTGCTGCATCCCAAAGATTTTGAACAGTTGTGTCTTCATTTTCATTTGTTTCCACGAATTTTTTTAATTCTTCTTTAATTTCCTGGTTGACCCATTCATTCTTTAGTAGGATGCTCTTTAGCCTCCATGTATTTGAGTTCTTTTCGACTTTCCTCTTGTGATTGAGTTCTAGTTTCAAAGCATTGTGATCTGAAAATATGCCCGGAATGATGTCAATCATTTGGTACCAGTTGAGACCTGATTTGTGAGCTAGGATGTGATCTATTCTGGAGAATGTTCCATGGGCACTAGAGAAGAATGTGTATTCTGTTGCTTTGGGATGGAATGTTCTGAATAGATCTGTGAATTCCATTTGATCCAGTGTGTCATTTAAAGTCTTTATTTCCTTGTTGATCTTTTGCTTAGATGATCTGTCCATTTCAGTGAGGGGGGTGTTAAAGTCCCCCACTATTATTGTATTGTTGTCAATGTATTTCTTTACTTTTGTTATTAATTGGTTTATATAATTGGCTGTTCCCATGTTAGGGGCATAGATATTTACAATTGTTAGATCTTCTTGTTGGATAGACACTTTAAGTAGGATATAGTGTCCTTCCTCATCTCTTATTATAGTCTTTGGTTTAAAATCTAATTTGTCTGATACAAGGATTGCCACTCCAGCTTTCTTTTGGTGTCCATTAGCATGGTAAATGGTTTTCTACCCCCTCACTTTCAACCTGGGAGTGTCTTTAGGTCTCAAATTAGTCTCTTGAAGACAGCATATTGATGGGTCTTGTTTTTTTATCCAATCTGATACCCTGTGTCTTTTGATTGGGGCATTTAGCCCATTTACATTCAGGGTAACTATTGAAAGATATGAATTTAGTGTCATTGTATTGCCTGTAAGGTGACTGTTTTCCTTGCTGGTCTATGTTACTTTTAGGCTCTCTCTTTGCTTAGAGGACCCCTTTCAATATTTCTTTTAGGGCTGGTTTCATGTTTGCAAATTCCTTTAGTTTTTATTTGTCCTGGAAGCTTTTTATCTCTCCTTCTATTTTCAATGACAGCCTAGCTGTATATAGTATTCCTGGCTGCATATTTTTCCTGTTTAGTGCTCTGAATATATCATGCCAGTCCTTTCTGGTCTGCCAGGTCTCTGTGGATAGGTCTGCTGCCAATCTAATGTTTCTACCATTGTAGGCTACAGATCTCTTATCCCGAGCTGCTTTCAGGATTTTCTCTTTGTCTCTGAGACTCCTAAGTTTTATTATTAGATGTCGGGGTCTTGACCTATTTTTATTGATTTTGAAGGGAGTTCTCTGTGCCTCCTGGATTTTGATGCCTGTTTCCTTCCCCGAATTAGGGAAGTTCTCTGCTATAATTTGCTCCAAAATACCTTCTGCCCCCCTCTCTCTTTCTTCTTCTTCTGGGATCCCAATTATTCTAATATTGTTTCGTTTTATGGTATCACTTATCTCTCGAATTCTGCCCTCCTGATCCAGTAGTTGTTTATCTCTCTTTTTCTCAGCTTCTTTATTTGGTCTTCTATATCACTAATTCTCTCTTCTGCTTCATTTATCCTAGCAGTTAGAGCCTCCATTTTTTATTGCACCTCATTAATAGCCTTTCAAATGTTGCCTCTTGATGAATTCAGCTGATGACTTTATCCAAGTAACACATTCAGGGGCATCTGGATGTCTAGATGGGTACCCTCTGTAACCTTTTAGAGCAGGTTACCCTAAAACCACTTTCTCCTCCCACCATCCTGTTTCTCTTACCTAAGTCCTAGTCACACATATCAAAATAATTGAGTTTGAAATTTTACCAACACAAACACTGAAAACAAAGCAGAAGTAATGGCCCAGTGTCTTCTTTGGAATACAAAAAACCACTCAGTTGCCCCCCCTCCCCCCCGCCATTGCCTTCTCAATTTATGAGCTCTGTTCCACTTTGCTAGTAGTTTGAACATTTGAGAATCAGTTCACTTTAACCTTTGGTCTTTGTTATATTTCTTAATATTTATTGTCTTGATGTAGGGTCCATTCAACTCCTTAACCAAACTTCTTAAATAAAGAGATAAACATTTAAGTACCGAATGACTGGCTGCACTGAAATATTAGCTTTATTTTCTCCCTAGTCAGATTTATGTTACAGTATATAAATTAAAAAGAAGAGAAGAGAAACATACTGAGACAGAACTATCTTTACAACCACTGCAGGACTGCCCTTTCCCTCATCCCCAATTTCAAAAAAAAAAAGACAATATGAAGCATGGCGCTGGCATGTTAACCACAGTCAGGAAGAGAATGAGCTCAACTGTGTATGTAAAAACTTAGTTGTTTTTCTTTGATTCATCCGATAGCATCATACTGGGTCCAGTTTCTTGTTTATGCTATCTTTATTGTTTCTGGTCTTAGAACAATAAACAGCCCTAAGTGGTTTCAATTACAGCAGCAAAACTGTGCAAATGAACTTTGGCTTTGTTTCATGTTGAATAGGGGGTTTTTATGATTTTATAAATGGTGATGCTTAGGAATCTTGCCAACACTGTTCTATAAACAGTGAAGAATCACATTTGCCAGCTCTAGGCTTTTAATCTCCCAAATATTCTTCCCCTGATATGGATAAAGTATTTTTAACCTTGTACTATGGAGAGGAATAGGAATGATCAAATTATCTGTGGATTCAATAATTTGCATAAACAAGGTATTGGAATGTTTTTGCTGGTCATGTTTCCACAAGCTGATACTTTTTTTTTTATTGGTTTGTCTTCTTTAATTGCAGGAAAATACTAGTTAGCTGTCACTCATTTTTTAGCAAATATAACACACAGCTATATCACAAAGGATAAAGGATAAATGTGTGGTAACAATCAGTGACCCCACCCTTCTCCATACTTCACAAAAGTTTATATAAACTAAAGTCATTCAGGGAGCAATCCTACCTCATGTTTCCACATTCACCTGGGCAGAGGGAATTCTGGAGATTCTTGCACCAACAATTAAATCCTCCAAAACTAGTAACACAGGCCCTCCAACCACAAGGGGTTCAGGAAATTCAATTTTCCATTTGCCTCAGAACAGCTACAGTAAAGCACTGATTCATTTACAGAACCTGAAGTTTCAATCTTGCGCAACGATCTGAAAAAAAGTCATCTGTTAGTGAATATATTAGTCCACTAGGGCTGCTGTAACAAAATTCCACAGATCAGGTGACTTAAACAACTGTAAATTTATTTCTCATTGTTTTGAAGCCTGGAAGTCCAATATCAAGGTGTCAGCAGATTTGGTTTCTCCTGAAGGCTCTCTCCTCTCCCGGTGTCTTCATGTGGTCTTTTCTCTGTGTGTATGCATACCTAGTACCTCTTTCTCTTCTTACAAGGACACCAGTCATATTGGATAATGGCCCCACCCTACTGGCCTCATTTTAACTTAATCACCTCTTTAAAGGCCCAATATCCAAACACAGTCACACAGATTAAGGTCTACCCCTCTGACCTCACTTAACTTTAAGTACCTCTAGAAAGGTCCTACATCTAAATGCAGTTACAGCCTCAGGTGCTGGGAATTGAGACTTCAACATATGAAATTGGGACATATGAATTGTAGACAAAAATCAGTCCATAAAAGTGATTATCACTGCAGGCCTGTCAGGGTATCTTAGCAGTTCAGATTTACAAGTTGAAAATTATTTGCAAGCAAAAATAAGAGGAACAATACAGTGAAACCTACATGTGGTGTAGGGCCCAAGGGCAGGCTGCCCCAAGATGGGCCACTTTGGCATGAAGATTATTGTGAGTTAAAAAGCAATCAAAATCCAGCAGATTCAGGGAAAACTCTTCACCTCCCGACAACTGCCTAAAAAAAATTTAGATAGAAGACATGCTCAGGGAGAGAGCTAACACCATAGATAACTATATTATACTATGAACTAGTATAGTAGACAGGGAGGAACCTAGCAAGACCTGTTTGATCAAAGTCCTCTCTTTCCCCCATTATTTCTGAGTGGCCCAGCAAACATTTGTTTACCAAACATTTACCGTTTTTCATCTTCCTATGACTTGCATTCCTTCCCTTTGAGGTCCTTTGAAGCCCTACTCTTCCTTAGTTCAGAATGACATACATACATCATTTTGCCTTACTGTCTTTGGAATTTGCATGTCTGTGTGTATTCCCCATGTGTATGAAATTAAATTTGATTTTCTTCAAGTCAATTTTATTCTTAGTCTGGCTAAAAGGACCTTGAAGAAGACAGGTATTCTTGTTTCCCAACAGTGGCATTTAAAGAGTCTTAAGTGGGGCGCCTGGGTGGCTCAGTCATTAAGCGTCTGCCTTCGGCTAAGGTCATGATCCCAGGGTCCTGGGATCGAGCCCCACATGGGGCTCCCTGCTCGGCCAGGAGCCTGCTTCTCTCTCTCTTTCCCCCCCTGCTTGTGTTCCCTCTCTAGCTGTCTCTCTCCCTGTGTCAAATAAATAAATAAAATCTTTTTAAAAAAAGAGTCTTAAGTATGAAAAAATTTTGTAACTATAGAAAAAATCTTTGATTCATGCTTATTTTAAAGTTCTAATACAAAGCTTTGAATAGAAAAATTAGGACATTGCCTATATTGCTACAATTAAATGTTTCAAGTTTTTGCAGAATATGCTGTCTTAATTATCACTAAATTTAAAAGACAGGGAAATTCCATGTAAAAACTATCTGATATTAAGAATTGGAATTTACTCCTCATCAAACTGAAGAAATTATGTCAATAAAATTATTTGCCTTTAGAGGTCTGTGGCTTATTCTTCATTTGACCTTTCATTAAGCATCTTAACTCAACAGAATTAGGAACAACTATATTTACATTTATGTGTGAAGCATTTACAAAATGTGGTTCTGTGGAAGGAACCTATGTTACACTTTTAACTCTAAGCACATAACTATTTCTAATTTTTTGTGTATCCCTGTACTAATCAGTGAACCTCACTGAGCTTCAATTTCATTATGTACATAAAAGAAGATAATAAGACTGACTTTTCACCTTTAACAGGGGATATTTGAAAGTGGGTAGTAAATAGGCAATCATATAAAATGTAATGAAAGGCAACTTCAGAAGATAAAGATCCCTAAGATATAAAAATTGAGTTTTATGAGGGGTTGGCAGGAATGGTGAACCATCAACAGAGAAAGGTTGTTAATTTTTGCAAGATTCACTTATACTCTTCTCTACTATAGATGTATAAACAAATTCAATCATTCAATTCAGATTCCTTTCAGTGGATCCTTTATTAAATCATACAACAGTATTTCAACTAATCTAAATCATAGAGGTCACCTAATAAAAGGGATAGTGCTGATCACATTAAAATTAATCAATTTAAAATACATCGTACACGTGTCAAGACTGCATAACTTAATTTTTTTTATGAACTGCACAGATGTTTCTGCAAAGAAAGCAATACTGGCAAAGGAGTCGAGAAGTAATGTTAAGTGCAGCCTAAGAAACAGGAAATGGGGAGAAGATAGTATAGTACAATGCAAGATTAAAGGATAGTTTACAGATTGAATTGTTTAAATTCAGAGTTTGTGCAATGATTTAAACTGTATTAATGCCATTGCCTTTTTAAAATTAGACCATTGATATTAACAAATAATATATAAAACATGGTGTTCCAATACTTTATGCTTTTAAGAGCAACCTTCATTTTTTTCTTCAGAGAATCCTTCCTTTCTATGAAAATGTTGGGTGACAACTGTTTGCCCCAGCCAACTCAAATGAAATTCATTTGCAACGGACTTCAACTCCTTACAAGAAATATTTATTCCTTATAACTTATCATCGCTCTAAATTTTTTCATTTCGGAAATCCACAGGTCAGAATCTCCCTATCCTACCATCAGGTCCATCTCAATGAATCTCTGGTCCTCTGTCCTCACAGGCTCTACTTCCTCCACTCCCCAGGCCCCCCTAGTCAATCTATCTCTCTGCACTGCTTTCTCTCCTACTCTGCCCCTATAATCAGTTCCTCACCAGCATCTTAAAAGCCCATATACCTACTAACTTTATTCATCCCTAACATTTGGAATATTTTACAGCTTATTTTCCCATTTTAACACATAGACTGCCAAAACAGTACCAAATAATGACTCATTTCACCTCCTTTCTTGCATTCCAAACACCTCCAAGTAATGAACACCTTTTAATTTATCTTTTATCAAGATTAAACATTACTTTACTAATAAGAATTCCTTTTCTGGAGAAAATACAGAAAAGTATACAAATGTGAGTAAAAAAGACCCAAAACCCCAAGTCAGAGAAAATCATTATTAACATTTTGATTAATGCTCTTCCATCTCTCTCACCCTCCACTTCTTTTCTTTTTTTACTGAAGTATAGTTGATGTACAGCATTATACTAGTTTCAGATATACAATGATTAGACGATTCTATACATTAAGTTGTGCTCACCATGATAAATGTAGTTTATCATCTGTCACTATACAATGTTATGACAATATTATTGGCTATATTCCCCATGACTTACTTATTTTATTACTGGAAGTTTCTATGTCTTAATCTCCTTCACCATTCTGCTGCCTATCTGCCCACTCCCCTCCCTTCTGGCAAGCACCAGTTTGTTTTCTGTATTTATGATTCTCACTCTCCACCTTTTAAAAAATATTTTGAGAGAATCAAATCTATCAATCTTTCCATTAAATTTTGAATTTGTTTTCATGCTTATAAAGAACCACCTACCTTCAAGAGTTATTCAGATATTCATTTTTATTTCCTTCATTTTTATAATTTTGTTTTTATGCTTTAATCCTGGGTCATTTACAATTTGAGGCATGTAGAGTAAGGAAAAATTAGACTTCATTTTTTTTACAAGGCTAGCCCGGTTTTTAACAATTATAAAATGTTAACTATTTGATAAGATTGATCGAACATTATACATTGAAAAATCCATCCCTCCTTCTGCTGATTCTTAATATCTTCCTTATCATAACCTAACTTGTTACATTTACTCAAATCTACTTCTAGGCTGTGTATTTTGATCCACGTATCAGTCAGCCTGGTTATGTTGCAAATCCATGAGGCTTTAATTATTGCAAACTTGTTATGTGTTTTAATATTTAATCAAACACATTTTACCTCGTTATTCTTCTTTGCAAACTACTTTTTAAAGTGTTATTGCTTGTAATTTAATTATACTACTTTAATCTTAATTAAAATTAGTTTTAATTTTATTAACTCCTTGGACTTAGAGCAGTGATGGTTCACTCTCCCTCTTCCTTCAAACCCTCTATCATTCAATAACTTTTTTCATTCTCAGCATATTCAATCACCTCAGCATTGTTAATAACATGTAAGTTGTTCACCCTGAAACTCTTTACTTTCCCAGGCTCCCTCTGAATGTGTCTCTAAATCCTTGTCTCTTTCTCCTCTTCCATAAGAAGGAAGTGTAAATCCTTCTTTCTATAACTTTGCCACAGCACCCTTGGTTTTATTTCTTCCATTTCTTTGGAAAATCCTGCCCCATCTGAAATCTTCCCCAGTCCTTTTTTTAAATTTAAATTATACCTTTCTTTCACCTCATAAACAAGCTAAAACTTCCATACCCTTGTCTTTTTTGGCATCCTCCTCTCTAATGACTTCCTTGACCCTAAATTCTCCTCTTGCTTCCCTGACAGCTCATTTGTAACCTTCTCTGGTTCTACTTCCTGTACTTCCCATGTGTCTATATATTCCATGATGTTCTATCCTTGGAGCTCTTCCCTTTAATTTCGACACCTACTCCCTTTACAGCCTCAATTATTCCCACAATTTAAACGATTCCCACAATTTTGCATGACCCCAAAATTAATCCCAGCATCAAAGAGCCACAGATTGTAAAACCTATACGTAATCTCATCCACAGTCCACTTCAAAACAAGAGCTTTACAAATGAACAAACCAAGAAAAGATTTATCTAAGTTTGACTATTTATCTAAGTTTGACAGAAATAAAATTCAGGTTTGTGACTCTAAGTCTCTCTTGTATCCTACTCTTCAGGCACACACATTTAATCCCCACTGAAAAATCTCTGCTATGATGCCCTTTGGCTCTACAAACTCATCAAACTGCTTTGCCTTTAGAACCCAAGTCCAAAACTTCTAAACACAGTGTTCAGTGTCTTCTAAACTCACTACTATGCACCTTTCCACAATAGCTCCTGTAGGCCCTTTTACACATACCACATACAAACTCACCTATTTCTCATCTGAAATAGTCTGTTCTTACTCTGTTCCTAAATAAGACCTGTTTTATTTTACTTCCGTCTTTTAGTTCACATCACTCTTCTCACCTGAAACATCCTTTTCTCTCCTACTCCTTCCATCTCCACCTAATAAATCCCTACTAATTACCTAAAATTTCATTGCAAGTAAGAACTATACCATGGTGTCCAGTCTGATAACATTCCCATTCTGTCATCCAGAACATATTATTTTCCTCCATTAAGTTCCAATATCATATTATATCTCTCCCAAAGGCATTTATATTTTGACTTGTATTGCAGTTATTTGTGTATTGTTTTAATTTACTAGTAGATTAAAAATTCCATGAGGTCAAGTATTTCTCTTTATATCATATACATCTTCTTGGTCATCGTTTATATTCAAATATGTTAACATTAGGTAACAAACTAAAAGAATTCCTTATTTTCATCAACTGTGTTCTGCAATTTTTTTAAGTATTTAGTGAAACTGATCTTATTTCATATAATTCCATTAGACTAGGATAATAAAGAAGAATCTTCAGACCCTTCTAGAGATACTCAACCTATACTAAAATCAAAATTTTCCTGTATCATAACACTTAAATTTATTAAGTAAAAATAATCCATCTATTGAAGGAAAATATTTTATTTTTTTATTTTTTAAGATTTTTATTTATTTGAGAGAGAGAGCACACACACAAGAAGGGGAAGCAGCAGGGAGAGGGAGAGGGAGAGAGAGAAGCAGGCTCCTCTGCTGATGCGGGACTCAATCCCAGGACTCTGGGATCATGACCTGAGCTGAGGCAGACACTTAACCAACTAAGCCACCCAGGCGCCCAAGGTAAAATATTTTAATTACCAAAATTATCAAGAAGAGAGTTGTTTTAGTTTCCAAATTTAGTGGCTTAAAAACACACACACAAATATACTATATTACAGTTCTAGAGGTCAGAAGTCCAATATCAGTTTCATTGGCTAAAATCAAGATATCAGCAGGGCTGTTTCCTTCTGGAGACTCTAGGAGAGAATCTGTCTCATTGTCCTTTCCAGCTTCAAATGCAACTACATTCTTTGGCTCATGTCTCCTTCCTTCATTTTCACAGTCAGCAGGGTAGTGTTTTCCCTCTTCTCCAACCTGTTTCCATCTTTTCTTTTCTCATTCTCTCACTCTGATACTGCTGTTCCCCTTTCATAAGGACCCTTGGGGTTACAGTGGTCCCACCCAGATAATCCAGGATAATTTCCCCATTGTCAAGATCCTTAATTTGAATATTACAAAGTCCTTTTCACCATGTAAAGTAACACATTCACAGGTTCCAGGGATCAGAGCATGAGCATCTTTGAGGGGACTATTATTCAGGCTACTGTAAGAGGTTAATCCAAAGAATATTAAAATCTACAACCCTGAGAAAACAAAAAAGCTTAATCACAACTAATAGTTCTCTAGGTCATGGAAAAACTCTAAAGAGGATGGAAAGACCTAAATATGCCAAGTGGCAAGATTCACAAAAAGCAATCTAAGATGAGGAGGAGGAGAAGTATTTCTAAGCAAACTGCATCTACCACTTCCCATTGACTCCGCTTTCTTCTTTGACCAGTAAATCAGTGAGGATGAGAAACACTGGACATGGTAACAAAATAGATAGTGCTGAGCAGAAAAGAAACAGAAGGCATGGATAGGCTTATCATGAAAAGTGTTTGAGGACATAGCCAATCCAAAGTGGGGGAAGTCTATCACTGTTATGGTCTGAATGTTCATGTCCCCCAAAAATTCACTTTGGGAGTTGAAATCCTAATATCCAAGGTGATGGTATTGGGAGGTGGGGTCTTTGAGAGGTGATCAGGTCATGAGGGTAGAGGCCTCCAGGATAGAATCAGTGCCCTTATGAAAAAGGCCAGAGAGTTCCCTTGCCCCTTCTACCATATGAGGACACAGAGAGAAAATGGCCATCTAGAAGCCAGGAAGCAGGCTCTTAATTATGACAAATTATGTATGGCCCTGCACACCTCTGAGCGGGGCTTTGAGCATAAAATAACTGATCCAGAATTGGTTGCCTGAAGATCAAAACCTTGAAGGAATTCAGTCACATTTCTGCTGTCTTCTCCTGAACACAGCTTAATTCTACACATTCACTGCTTCCTGTAAGAACTGCATTCTGCAAGTCTCAAAGTTTTCTTTGTTCTGCCTTAAAACTCTAGGTAATCTGCCTCTTTCCATACATAAAATATCATGTCCTCTATTCCTCATGTTACTGGACTCTGTAACCTTTGGTTCCATGTTACCAAGATGAAGATTACCCTCTCGCATTAAAACAAGAGGCTGGTGTGTGTTGCATGCTGAACCCTGTGTGCAAGTGTCTGAATAAATCTTTTGTGGCCTTAATTACAGGTAAGACCATGTTAAATTTAATTCCAACAGATGTTGCCTATGAAAATGTGATAGCTCAATCATTTTAATGGAAATGTCGAAATTCAAACGTTTCCTTGGTAGAAATGGTAAACTCCTGAAAGCTGACGACCAGTTTATAAGCCTGCAGTGTTTTAGTGGAGCTATTTTTCAAAGTGTTGATGGTGCGAGGGACAATATATGGATTTACTTCTGAGAGCAAAGCTGTGTTGCTTTATACTTGAAATTAATGGTGAAAACTGGCTTCTCCTGGAGCCCAGGGATCTCCAGAGTTGCATCAGGGCCTAAAAAAAGCAGTGGATCAAGGATACCAGTTGAACAGGACTCCAAACCTCTTTCCTACACCACTGCTCAGACATAGCAGCTCCATGTAATGAAATAGACTCCCGTGTAAGCTTTTGTTTAACCATTCTGAGGTTTAAAGGAAAACACGGCAAATAACAAAACTGTCCCCATCACATCACAGAATAATCTGATCTTTTTAAGACAAAAGGCATCAAAGATAAAGAAAACATGAAGAATTTTCTAAAATATAAAAATAAAATAAAAGTAAAATAAATTTTAAAAAAATAAAAAATTTCTTCTTTTAGCAATTATTTCTTATAAGATCACCACTGAGAGACCAATTAAAATTATGCATTTTATACTCCTTTGTTCTTAAATGGAGACTATCTTAATATTAGAATCATTGGAATGAAATATGACATATTGATGCCCCAGGAAACACTGTACATTGCAGGCCATCTGCCCCCTGCACTAAAGGGGCCCACAAGAGCATAACCTGTAATATTAAGTTAGTGTCCATATTCTGCCTTTTCTGCCTGTCAGTTTAGTGGAATAGCATCATACTTACCTTTAATTGATTATAAATTTACTATATATTTAGTTTACTAATCTAAAACTATATTGTTTTAGCACTTAAGATAGAAAAATAATTTGCAAAGCCCTGCAATTCCAATCCAAACATCCCATGTAATTACGCTACACCCCAGGTATTAGATGCTGTCAAATCATGTAGGTTATATGGAATAAATGTGGGAATTAACTTTAGGAAGTCCCTAACTATTGACAAAGCAGTTGGAAAATTAAATTTATTGGTCTATTTAACATACTCACTTTTCAAGGCATTTGATGATCTCTTTTACTATAGCCTTGCAGAGCTCCCAGCAGTCGCTAACAAGCATCCATACTTCAGGGATGCAGATCCATCCAAGGCTTCTGATACAGGATATTCAAGATTAAAGCTCCTGCTTTCCAACTGCTGACACCCCCAAGGGTAGTATTCTAATCAGCCCAATATTATATATCCAACTGATGTCAACAAATCAAAAGTGTTTTACATTTCTTTTTCCTTCTACTTCTTTTTTCTTCTACTTCTTTGAAAATTCTAGACCCTAGAATGGCCATACATTCCTTCCCAAATCACAGGATACTGACAGTCTAAACTCTAACTTGGAGATATTCCCATAGCATGCTTTGGGACATTTTGATTAGTGTTATCCAAATCAGTGCCAACTGAGAAAAAAGATCATTAATCCATTAACAATATTTTTAAAAGATCATAATCTGAGGGTAAAATGCAACCTGTGCAAATACTGGATACTTCATACTTTATTACCTATCATCCCCCGGTGTTCTTAAATAAAAATTTGCGTTTCCATATTTCTTTACATCAAAGATCTCCAAATTTTCACTTCTCATTTTTTATACTTTTATACTGCAAAAGCCACATGTTCTTTTAAGATTTCAGTTAAATTGGATCTAAAGAAGAGATGATGAGAGATAGTGGATGGGCAGCCCTCAGCTAGCAGCACAGACATCCACAAAACAGGAAAGAAGTTAGAGTATGTGGACATTTTGACGGGGGTGGGTGGACCTGTGAAAGTCCTTTTTGAATTGCTTGACTTTCTCAGTGAAATTGACAGCACGTTTATCAACTGGGATTAAAGGTGAAGAAAGAAGTTCCAGAAGTTAGAGGAGAGAAGAAATGAAATAGGTTCTCAGCAGTGGCAGAAAGTGACTTGATAAGAAAATGTACAATTACTAGGCAACTTTGCCAGGCAGCAAGACCACTGCAGGTTAGGATCATGGCTTAGGATGATGCCGGTACATCAGATAGAGATTCTGGGCACCCTGCACCATATCCGCTTGGCTAACTTCTAATTCAGCTGCAGCTGTGGTGAGCAATTCTCCACACTCTCACAGAATTCCACCCCAAGCCCTGATTGAGTCATTTGGATATTCTTCAACCAGTCTTTCACTAATTCAACCCCAGCATAAGGTATCCTAGAAGGACGGAAAGGTTAACACCAATGGTTATGGGCTGAATTGTGTCCACCAAAACTCATATGTTGAAGTCCTAACCCCCAGTACCTCAGAATGTGACTATGTTTGGATATAGGACCTTTACAGAGATAATTAAGTTAAAATAAGTTCATTAGGATGGGCCCTATCCAGGATGACTGGTGCCCTTATAAGAAGAGGTAATATGGATACAGACGTGTGCAAAAGGAAGATGATGTGAGGACACTACAAGCCATGGAGAGAGGCCTGAAACAGATCCTCCCTTCACGATCCTCAAAAGGAATGAATGCTTCCAGCACTTTGATCTCAGCCTTCTAGCCTCCAAAACTGTAAAAAAAAAAAAAAAAGGACATTTCTGTTGGTTAAGGCATCCAGTCTGTGGTACTTTGTTATGATCAGCCCTAGCAAAGTAATACACCATCTGGTGACAATTCTTACCTAACCAGGGCAATACTGCATATAGTCTCCATTTCTTTGGAGGAAAAATTCTAAAGAATCTTTTATATGGAGCCCTGGAATAATAACCAGTTCAATAATGCGCATTTTATTGACTTTTACTCTTTCCCTGACTTTCTCCTCATCCATCGATCCAGCTTCCTGGGATCACCTCCTAAAAATAACCTACCTGCATCTAAGTTCTTATCTTGGGCTCTTTTTTTCAGGGGAATCAAAGCCAGCACACCACATTGTATATATTTCTTCACTGCCATTTCTTAAATCACTTTCTTCTCTTGACTTTTCTGACACTATACATCTGGTTTTCCTCTTACCTCACTTGCCATGACTTCCCAGGCTTCTTCCTCTTCTACTCAACCTCTTAATGTGGAAGTGACCACTTGGATTCACTTGAGCAGTCCTGGATCTCTCTATATACTCTCCTTAGGTCATCAAAAAGCCAATGCTCAGTCTCCATCCTATTGTTCTATCAGCAGGATTTGATGCAGTCTCTCCCTCCTCCTTGACATATTTCTTCACAAAGCTTCCAGGATACCCTACTCTCCTAATTTCCCTACTAGACCACTCCCACTCATCATGTTTCTCAGTGCTTATTCTCACACTTCCTCTTCTCAATCTCCTAAAATTGGAGAGCACCGGCCCTAAGTCCTTGGACCTATTCCCTTCTTTCCTACTCTTATTCCCTTGCTGGGTGCATTCAGTCTCAAGCCTTTAAAAACCATCTATATATTAGCAACTTCCACATTTATTCATCCCAAACTCCAGACTCATATATTCAACTACCTACTGAACATTTCTATTTGGGTGTTGTGGTGGTTTTATCATGTATCAATTTGGCTAGACTAAACTGTATTTCCCAGAATTCCTTTTCTATATATTTCTATTAGGCTGGGTCTCAAGACAGATTCCTGTGAAAAATTTGGAGGGCCAATGTGAAGCAGGAGCCTTTTTCTAATTCCCACTTGTTTCCATTTATCTGCTGGTTTTCCATGTTGGTGTGAGGCAGAGGTCACACTTGCAATTACTCCACTTTCTCCTGAAATATCTTTTAGCTTTTTAGATCCCAGGGCCAAGCGTCTCTATATTTACCTCCCTGACTTTCTTCAGGAGACCATACCACCAAGGTCAAAGGTACCATAAACTGACCTTGCTTATATATTCCAGTATATGCTATTCTTTGTACTCTCTGACCTTGCATCCTTCCTTACTTCCAAACTGCCTGCCCTGTGGACTTCAGGATTCAGTATCGGACACAGAGACAACAGCCATACAGAGACTGTTTAAACAGCACCTACAACTGTGTAATGTCAAATCTAACAAGTCCCTTCATATATTTCTTTCTATCTATCTCCATATATACTAGATATATATCCAGTATAATGAGATATATGAAGGGATCTGTATGTCTCTATCTTGTATATCTCTGGCTTATGTGCCTACTTTTGATACATATCCAGAAATGAAGTATAATATATCTCATTTACTGGGGATATATCCGGTATGTATATAGAGATATACAAATCCTTTCAATTATCTCATTACTTGATAAATATCTGGTATATACACAGATAGATTATATAAAGGGACTTGTTAGACTTCTATCTTCATGAAAGAAGATGTTAGTTGAAAGATGCTTTCAAAGGGGAACATTCTTGCACTGTTGGTGGGAATGCAAACTGGTGCAGCCACTCTGGTGAACAGTTTTGAGGTTCCTCCAAAAGTTAAAAATAGAACGACCCTACAATCCAGCAACTGCACTACTAGGTATTTACCCAAAGGATACAAAAATACAGATTTGAAGGGATACATGCACCACGATGTTTACAGCAACATAATGAACAATAGCCAAACTATGGAGAGAGCCCAGATGTCCATCAAAGGATGAATGGATAAAGAAGATGTGGTATAGATATACAATGGAATATTATTCAGCATCAAGAAGAATGAAATCTTGACATTTGCAATGACATGGATAGAGCTAGAGTGTATTATGCTAAGTGAAATAAATCAGTCAGAGAAAGAAAAATACCATATGATCTCACTCATGTGGAAGTAAGAAAGCAGATAAACATATGGGAAGGGGGGAAAGAAAAAAAAAAGGAGAAAAGGAAATAAGCCATAAGTGACTCTTAATGATAGAGAACAAACTGAAGGTTGATGGAGGGAGGTGGACTGGGGATGGTTATTAAAGAGGGCACTTGTTGTGATGAGCACAGCACTGGGTATTATATGTAAGTGATGAGTCACTGAATTCTATTCCAGAAAACAATATTGTACTGTACATTAATTAAAATTTAAACTAAAAAAAAATAAAATAATAAAATAAAATAAAGGGATTTGTTAGATAGATTTGAATATATATTTATATATATAAATATGTGAATACACACACACACACACACACACACACACACACACACACATATGGTTTCTGCTTTCCTGCTTGACCCCTGAATGACACAGATGTCTAACAGGCATCTCCAAGTCAACAAATCCAAAACTAAAGTCCAGATTCCACTCTTACTCTCCACAAAACTTGCTCAACCTGCAACCTTTCCCATCTTGGTTGATGACAACCCTATTCTTCTAGTTCCTCAGGCCCAATCCTTGAAGTCATCATTAATTCCTACTTTTTCTCCGACCTCACATTTGAGATAATATTCCATTGTATATCTATACCACGTCTTCTCACATTCCAAACAATTGGAAATGTTGCCATGTCTATCTTCAATACATATCCAAAAACTTAGAGGAATTGATAAAATTAGAAGATAACCGATTTATAATGACTCTAAGAAATGAATAAATGGCTGCTAATAATGCAAAAGCAAACCATCAGAATTACATGCCTCCTTTATATAATGTAAGTAAACTATACCACCTCTGAAGTATTCTTGTCAGGAAATCAAACCTGAATCAAAATAAGGCTCTAGACATAATCTACACATTTTCAGGAATTATAGGAGACAGACCCAACAGGAATACAATTAACATTATCTAGAACGTGGCAAATTCCAAAGGACAAAGCAATTCAGTATCTTCAAAAAATGAAGTCTAAAAGAAAAAGAAAGATACAGAGCAAGCAAACCTAAAGATGAAAAGATTCAAGGGACATAGCATTGTGTGTCTCCACAAATACAATGTGTGGATCTCGTATGAATACTGATTCAAACACCAATTTAAAAATTATAAAACAAGTGGGGAAGTGTACACATTGAATGGATATTTTGTATTTAAAATTAATATTTAAGGTGTGATAATTATATTGTGGTTAGGTTTTTAAATAGTCTGTATCTTCTATGAGTACATACACTGAAATAAATACAAAGTAAATAATATTATACCTGGTGATTATTTCAAAATAATCCAATAATCCAATGGAGGTAGAAGGGCTGACTTCAGATGCAAACAGGTTGACCATGAATGGAGAACTCTGAAGGGGGGTGATGGAGATTCTTTCTACTGCCTTCTTTATTTTTATGTTTAACATTTCCCATAATAAAAAGCTTTTTAACACTGTTAAGATTTAGTATCATGAGGGGCACCTGAGTGGTTTAGTTGGTTAAGCATCCACCTTTGGCTCAGGTCATGGCCCCACACCGGGCCCTCTGCTCATTGGGAAGCCTGTTTCTCCATCTCCCACTCTCCCTGCTTATGCTCTCTCTCTCTATCAATCAATCAATCAAATAAATAAATAAATAAATAAATAAAATCTTTTAAAAAAGATTTAGTATCATGATAACTAAAAAGGGCAGTGGAAACAAATTGTTACAGAAATGGCAGGAAAGGACTGACTTAAAGTACTAGAAGTATTTTTGTTGACATTATTCTAATAGAAAAACAATACATTCTGAGAAATAGAACAATAAACTGGAGAAACTGCTTCTTGCCAAAATTTTGTTTGAATTTCTTTTAGGGATAGTTTGGGGTTTTTTTTAAGATTTATTTATTTATTTGAGAGACACAGCGCAGGCCCATGCGCACACACATATGTGGGCAAGTGGGGAGAGGAGCAGAGGGAGAGACTCCTCAAGCAGACAGCCCCTCCCCACCCCTTTCCTCCCCCCAGGTGTTGAGTGCAGAGCCCAACTTGGGGCTCCATCTGACAACCCATGAGATCAAGACCCCAGCCAAAACCAAGAGCTGGAGAGCCAACCAACTGAGCCACTCAGGCATTCTGGGATAGTTTTTTTATTAAAAAAAAAAAATTGTTAGGACAAACAATTATAATGCCTTTTCATTAGTAAAAAACAACTATTTTCAGATTCAGCATACAGGCAAAATTCAATTCATAACTTTCTGAAAGCATGCTAGAGTACTTTTCTCTTTCTTTTCTAATTTTAAATCACATGATTCCATGCTATTTTTAAAGAAACACAATTTGCCAAGTGGAAAATGTTTTTATGTGCTATTAAAGATAAAGAGTTGTGGGTTTTTTTCCAGGAGTGTTTTACACATTAACCTGCTTTGCTTTCTGAGTATTAATCACATGTGCCTTGCTGATACCTTTTGACTTGCTTTGCTCTGTTGAAGGAAAAATCATGGCTGTGGGGAACTTCAAAGTCATTGAAATCCTCCAAAGATGTGATTCCTATAATCAGCCTATGGCCAATGCTTGTTGCTTCCAGAGCAGTCCTTAGTCACCAGAGTTTTTGACAAGCTTCTGCAAAGCAGACAATTGGCTTGTCTATAGAGCAGCTGCCCACTGTCATCTCCTTGGTTTGAAACTCAAGGTTCCCCTTGATAGGAAGGCAGAGCTTTTCTTGGCAGGTGAAAAACGGCTAAATACAGGATGCAGTGTCAAATGTAGTATGTGAGATGCCATCTGAGAACAAGGTCACCCTGACCCGAATGAATACCACAAAAACCCACTGGAGATCTGGACTCCAAACCAAAAGGAAAGTGGACCACAATTGCCAAAACTTTTCTTGTTCTACAGGTTTGGGCCCAAAAAGTAGAATCAAAACTCTCATTTTCTCCTCACCATCCTCCTTACCTGGGCATCAGTTCTCAAGGTAGTCATAAAGCAACAGTAAAATAGACTAATATGGATGAACCCAAATGAGGATGCTTTCCATTCATGGAAAACCAGTGCTATGCACAGTTTACCAAAGATTGCATATATTCTTTCTGCTGAATCCATATCACAGTCATGCAAATTAGTGATACTAACAAACCACATTTCACATGACATCTCAGGGACCTGACTATGAAGAAGCCACACATTGAGGAAAGAGAAAAATGCTTCATTGGGCTGGGCTCTCTCAGGGCCTCATGCTCAGTATTCTTAAGGCCCCTTTCAAATATAGTGAAGACCTATCCATCTGTCTTCCAGAAATTCTCTCACCCTCATCTACCCTAATGTTACCTAAATTCAAAAAGTATAGAACTTCAAACTCTTAACTAACCGCTAACTCTGCTGACTGAAGCCTCAGCTAGGAAGCCTCCCACCTCTCAAGGGCACCCCATGACCATGCAGTAATCTGGCAGTATCCTGAGGATCCCCATTTTGAGGTCAGATAACAATGACCCTCAGGAATGTACTATCTACCCCATGAACCAGCACACTATAGAACTGCTGTTTTCCTATTTCCCCAATAAAATCCAGACAATAAATCTGGTCCCTTTTATATTTTTAACAGTGGAAATGTGTTAGTGGTAAAAAAATAATTTTTGTCAAAGGAAGTATAATACATAGTATTCAACAGCTTCAGGATTCTTTGTCAAAAGAAATAATTGCAGAACTTTAACATAATAATATGATACTATATAGAAAATTTAGCTCATAAAATGTAACATGGCCCTTAGCTTATAAGAATGATATCTGAAAACATTTAAGCCAGTATTTGTAACCAAATGACCAGGCAGTTCAAAAAGTTCATCAATGCTGAAGGGGATTAAAAACTGACATCTTGGGCGCCTGGGTGGCTCAGATGGTTAAGCGTCTGCCTTCGGCTCAGGTCATGATCCCAGGGTCCTGGGATCAAGTCCCGCATCGGGCTCCCTGCTCCTTGGGAGCCTGCTTCTCTCTCTCTGCCTCTCATGAATGAATAAATAAATAAAATCTTTAAAAAAAAAAAAAAAAAAAAAAAACTGACATCTTTTTTCAGTTCCCAGGTTCACATAGGAACAGAGTTGTGGGGCTTTGTATCAGCTCCACAATTGTCCCTAATAATAGGGACAAGTCATATTTTCCTCCCTTCAGGATTAAGAGTGATAGTTCACATAATGAACAGTTTGTAAAGATAATACAAAGGAACTCTGTGAAAGTGTGGTTAAAAACTAAGTTGGATAGGCCTATTTTAAGAAGTTTAAAATATTATTTAAAAGAGAAAAAGACACTACTTATTATCTCTAATTCACCTGCTGTTTCTCATCTTCATGCTTTAGCCTAAAGTTGGTACTCATCAAATTTTGACTTAAAATGCTGACAACCTTTCAAGGTTCTACTGAAATTCAGCTTCTTCCCAGATCAGTTTACTAGAAGACTCTCCCTTTAACATAATTCTCGTACCTATAAACTGGACCAGCACTTACTGTATATTCTAATCACTATCACTGACAAATAAATAAAGTTCATTAAAAGAACTGACAGACATATTTTATGCATCCTGAAAAAAAAATCCAATGTTATTTTAATTCTTATAATAAGTACTGAAGAAACAATTTAAATTATCTGATCTACCTAATAAAGGAAAACACATATAAGTGAATACAAATTCTGGATGATGATGTAGAAAATAATAAAGAGGTTATTACTGAAGATTAAAAGACTTCCTTAAGGATTAAAGCAATTCTAAATGCATGGTAGTAAATTATTTTTCTAGTGCTCAAATGCACTTGCAACTGTGTTTGAGGTAGACCATGAATTAGGAATTTTATTCTGGAGAAGCTTCTACCTTTGCAAAAGCAGGCAAGTTAGAATATCACCTAGAACACTATCTTGAGTTTTTGGTGATATAAGACTTTCCTATTCAATTTCACATTCTAATATTATTTGTTACATATTATAATGTCGTTCTATTGAAGAATTTTTGCCGAAACGCTACATTTAAATTACATTGTATTGCTATAAAATACATAAAGATTATTGAGCAAAGCTGCATGGGGCTTTCAACCCAAGAGAGTTTTAAGAGGTGGATAGACAAAAAGGTATAACTGTGTCAGAACTTAAAGAAACAGTAGTATGATTTTCCCTTTAACTCTTTGGTCCTCAGAATGGAGAATCTGCAGAGACCCAGACATACAGATATTTATTCCACCTGTGTTACACAGAGTAGTTTGTATGCTAACAATTTCATGATTATAATTAACATTATGAAAATCTTACTTACATAAATAGGCAAATAAATCATTAAAAGTCCACCAAGCAAAAAACTTTTTTTAAAAAAGGAAAGCTCAGAGCACTAGAGTGTGTGTTCCACCTAGATCTGCTGGATAAACTTGAAGTCATTTATCTCCTCTTTATCAATTCTTTCAAGTGAAAAATTTAGATAATGATTCCTGGCTACTTCACAGAATTGGTGTAAACATCAAATGAAACAATGAATATTCATGTTCTTCATAAAGTATAAAATGCTTACCCAATATGAAGCATTATTTTTAAATTGTGTGTGCTGAATGAAAAAGGAAAGTCTGAGGTCTCCAGCTAATTGTCTTTAAAATCTGAAGCACATGTTGTAATAATTATCCTTTTGTATGTCTCTTTTTTTTTTTAATTCTTGAGTGATGGATGCTACAGATCTGAAAATCATTATGCTGGAATATTTCCAGCCCTCCCAGCCACAAAAAATGTGTCTATCAAACAGGCTGTACATTGCCGCAACTCCCTAATGGTATTAATAGAAGCAGAGGTTCTAAAATAGTGTTATGAGCATTTAAAAAGTTCTGCCATTTCTAATTGTTTCTTAGGACATAAGGAATAGCACGGAGGACCATAGGGGAAGGGAGGGAAAATTGAAGGGGAAGAAATGAAAGAGGGAGACAAACCATGAGAGACTCAGGACACCAGGAAACAAACTGAGGGTTTCAGAGGGGAGGGATGGGGGATGGGGCAACAGGGTGATGGGTATTAAGGAGGGCACGTGTTGTGATGAGCACTGGGTGTTATATGCAACTAATAAATCATTGAACACTACATCAAAAACTAACAATGATGTACTATATGCTGGCTAACTGAATTTAATGGAATGGAATGGAATGGAATGGAAAGGAAAGGAAAAATCTTGATTTTATTTTGAAGCAACTCAGAATGATGAGATTTTACTCAAACCCTCTATGTAATTTCACCTCAATGCTAGAATCATCTGATAAGTTATATCAATTATTTTAATAGGCAATAAAGAAGTGAAAAAAAGGATATAGGAATCTCATCATTCTAGACATAGTATTCTTGGAAGAAAAATTAACAACTAAACTGTTGGCAGGGAAAGTACACCAGCTTATAAATCAGAGTTGTTCTCCCGCTAGTGGGCTCCAAGTGGGGCACACACACCCCAGAGGCTATACAAGAGAGGCCATGGAGGTATGTGAACAATGTATTAGAACTTCTAATACTTATCCAAAAGTGAGTGATCAAGCTTTATTAATAACATTTAATATTTAGACTTACAAGGTACATTTTATTAACTTATAAATAAATATACTTATATTTCAGGATCCAAAGATTTTGGAAAACAGATTTAAATATGGGAAATTTTACATTAGGTTACCTTCTCTCTAGAAGACACACTACTAGCAGCTGCTTAGGATAACAAGAGTCCACAGAATAAAGTCTTTTAACAAAAACTATAGTAACAATTTAAAAACTAGAAAATGACCACTGTCAAGTCCCACATTGGGCTCCCTGCTCAGCAAGGAGTCTGCTTCTCCCTCTGACCCTTCCCCCTCTCGTGTGCTCTCTCTCTCTCTCATTCTCACTCTCTCAAATAAATAAATAAAATCTTAAAAAAAAAGAAAAAGAAAAAGAAAATGACCCCTGGATCTAATTTAGTGATACTTAAAATAGGTAAACCTAACTATGATAAAAATGAGGATGGATGGATGGAAGGAAGGAAGGAAGGAAGGGAGGGAGGAAGGAGGGAGTGAAGAAAGGGTGAGGGAGGGAGGGAGGGAGGGAAGGAGGATGTCTGGAAGAGGAAGTAGAAATAGTGGGGGAGTAAAGGCTACTGCTTTACCCTTAACAAGGACAACAAAAAGAAAAGATTTTAGTGGTTAATATAGTGTTTTGAAATCTTCCTAACTTTGGGAAACCACCTTTTTTTTGTTCCTTTGGCTGGAGACACTCCAGGAAATTCAGGTGCAAAATACTATTAAAACAATTTTTCTCTAGTATGAAAATGAAAAGAATAAAATTGCTATCCTCATATTTTCTGCCATGTTTGTTCTTCTGCCTCCAGTTCTATGTAGTCTCTGATCTGAAAAAGGAGGCAACAAGCCACTGTGGGTCCTACTTGTCCTGGGAACTATAAATTATACTACCTGATACAAATCATAGTTCAAACCATTAAACTAGGAACCAGGAAATTTAAGCTCTAGAACTATTTCTGTCAATAACCTTAACAATGCATTAATTTTGGAAAGGGGGGGTTCCCTCTCTGTAGAATCCTAATGTTGTCCTCACTGATTTCCAAATCCTTAGCCCTAATTGTCTATGATCTATATTATTTCATATTAATTTGAAATGTGACTATTGGGAAAACTTGTATGGCATGTCTCTGTAATGTATTATATTTTTCATCTATGAACTGCAGTGTACCAAAGGTGACCATAAGATTCATTCATACATTTACTTAGGAGGTATTTATTGATCCCCTAAGATTTGTCAGGTACTGTGCTAAGTTCTTCACCTACAACAGTGATTAGAAAGATATCTATTCTATATTCACAGAGCTTAGGGAATGATGGAAGACAGAAGGGCAAACATTTATACAAACGATATTCCAAGGACTATAATAGGGAAATTTGGGGTGTGTAGAAACACATAATGAAATATTTAATCCAGCTTTTAAGCATTAAAAATTTCCTGGAAGAAGGGATTTATAAGTCACCCTAAAATATGAATAAGAATTGGCCAGGCACAGAAGGGTGATAAGCTCCAGATGAAGTCACTGACACCATACAGATCAAAAAGGGACGGGTTTATAAATCTAAAGTCAGGGCTTCCACATTGCCTCTTTGGCAAGAACCTGTGACATCACAGCCCATGTGGCCTTTCCCTGAGCTGTGCACTCCACAGTACATGTAGGATAGGACATATCCCTTCTAGACTTAGTTCATTATAGTTGGGGTGAGAAATGTGAATGTAGACATGGAAAACTACGAAGAGGTCAAATATAAAAGGACATTATAATCTAGCACTGGAAGTTTAAGTTGAAGCATTTTAAGCAGAGAAAAAAAGAAAACATAATCATATCACCATTTTTCAGGGATTCTTCCTGTGTCTGGGGGTCCCTGAGCCTGGGGCTCTTCCAGATTCCAAGCCACATGCCAGCCCATGTGCACCTAATAAAAACCTAACTAGATTTTTCTTCTCCCAGCAGAGTTTCTCTGCATAGCTATGTCAAGCATGTTCCTCTGACTGCCTGGGTACCCAGATGTAATAAATATGCTAAGGGTGAAAGTAGTTTACATCCTCTGCTCACTTAAGAAGGGGTCAGCCTTCTCTGTACTTTATCACATTTAGACATTTTTGCTTCCACAACTCTTTGACAGTTTTAAGGAAAAAAATATGACTTTTTAGTGTAGTCAGTGTTGTCCCATTATGACAACAAGAGCAATGGTCTTTCCTGGTCTACTGCAAGCTGAGAGTGGAACTCTCTATTTTCTTCTGTTTGGGAGGGTTCCTTATATTGCATTCTTCCTTTAGTAAAACTCCAAACAATTACAGCCTTGATTACTGACAAACATTTCATATTAAGTTATAAATTTACATACATTTACAAATCAATTACTGTAGACAAATGATGTAGTTAATGTTTTTCTCTTTAAGGATCCATCAACAAGTTACAGTAAAGTAAGTGCTTTCCAAGTGTGAGTGACAATGGTCAATCTGTTTACTTTTTTGTTGTTATGAAGATCATGAACACTGCTAAAGCCTGTGTAATGGATACCACCCAAAGGGCCCCATCTTACATTCTCACAACCCATCCTTTTACTCTAGCCAATCCTATACAATCAGCTGCAAGCATTTGTAACGTGACAGCCAATGATTCAGCTACTTCTTGTATCTCTCATTTCTGTCCCTGGCACATTACCGCTGCCGCCTCATGGGACTCCATTAGGAACTCTCTAAGCCATCTGACTCATGCACAAAGGTGTGAGGTATGAGGGAGCTAACACTACAAGGGCAATCCCCTGACCAATGAGGAAAGGAGGGAACTAGTGGATAAACACTCGCCAACACTCCCCTCTGTCATGTCTCAGCTGACCAGGTCTGAGGGTCATCTGACACAGCTTCTAAAGGTCTCCAGTAGGACTTAGCTCCAGTTGCCCAAAGAAGTGATTAGATCAGCGAAGCATGCTTGCTTGGATAGACTTTCTTTCTTCCCCTGTTTCACTCTTTCCAGTCCTTAGGGCTGTTTCTTGGGATCATTTCTCAAAATAAACTGCCTATATACAAGCTCTCATGTGAAGCTCTGCTTTGGGGGGCACCATAGCTAAAACAGCCTGGATGGGTTGACCAAAAATTATAGGATCATCAGATGGAAGAAAATAGAGATGGAGGCCCATCATGATTTCAGAGATGTGAAAAGATGAGAACCATCACCACTGTATCAGGCAATAATGTATCTTTATGGAAAAATACCTCTAACATTTACAGCATCCATGACCTATAAGGCACATCTCAGGCTAATAGTCTATGAATGAATATTTTTTTGAATGTCAAACATTTTTAGAAAAGGTGGGCATCCTTTTAAATATTTCCACTGAAGATAAAGAAGATGTGGTGTGTGTACACATACACACACACACACACACACACACACGGAGTATTGCTTGGCCATACAAAAGGAATGAGATCTTGTCATTTGCAACACCATGGATGGGCCTAGATGATACTATGCTAAGTGAAATAAGTCAGAAAAGAAATACAAATACCATATGGTTTCACTTATGTTTGGAATCTAAAAGACACAACAAATGAATAAACAAACAAAAAGCAGAAACCCATAAACATAGAGAACAAACTGATAGTTGCCAGAGGGAAAGGAGACGGAAAGATGGACAAAATGGGTGAAGAGGAGTGGGAGATACAGGCTTCCAGTTTTGGTATGAATCTAGGTCATGGGGATAAAAGGCACAGCATAGAGAATACAGTCAATGGTATTGTAATAGCTCTGCATGGTGACAGATGGTAGATACTCTTGTGGTGAGCACAGCATAAGATATAGAGTTGTCAAATCACTATGTTATACACCTGAAACTAATGTAACATTGTGTGTCAACTACACTTCAATAAAATAAATATTTCCATTAAAAATATCAATATTTTAACACACATACAAAAAGATCAACTGCATAAAATAGTGCTATTCAAAGTATATTATAAAACTCAAAAATTCACAGAGCACCATAGGTCATTGCATCTGGTAATAAGACACAGACTATCTACTTTCATGTTTGTATGTGTGCACATACATGTGTGTGTCTCCTGGGCAAAATGGCCTTCTTACTCCAATCTCCCCTAAACCCTTAACAGGCTCAGAACTGAGAAATGAAGAGTGAATGCTGAGGGTGGACGTGGACACTCAAATGGCAGTTGAAAGGCAGCCATGGTGACACCAAGGAGTAGCTGATTCCATCAACCATTCGTTCCCACTACCCACCTCAAATAAAGCTACTTCAACTATTATCTAGTTATTATCTAGATATTACAACTATTATCTGTTATTACTAGTATTACAAATACTACTAATAATAATATTTTATATAGACAATTGATATTTTCCTACTAAATTTTTAGTAAAAACCTCTTTGGAAAAATCTCAATTTTTTTTATCTCTAATTTGAAATATAAATAATAATTTAAGAAAATACAGCTTTAAGACGAGCCCCCCAGATATTTCTTTTCTTCCTGACAGATCACACCTGATTATTGTTCCCATACAGAAGTACCAGAGCCAAAAAGTAGGGCAACGATCTCAGTGAGACATGATGGTGGACTGAAATAGAGCAATTTGATAAGAATGGAGTTCAGTTAAAGATTTGAAAGATATTTAGGAAATAAAACTGCTAGAACTTAGTGACTGATTAGATGTGAGGGATGACAAATAATCTAACACACATTATTAGACATTGGTTTTATACTCCCTTCCAATCTAACAATAGCTGCTAGGGAATAGCTTGGTATAGGTGATAGGCAGTTTTAATTAGGATGAAACAGCTTGATGAAGAAAACTTAGGTGATCCAGGAAGGAAGAGAACCTGGGAAAGAATAGAAATGACAACCATTTGATTTTGTATAGAAGATTAAAGACAGAAAAGGCACTTGCACTCTGATTAAATCTTAATAAGAGAAGTACAATCAACTAATGTCTAAATGGGAATAAACACTGCTTCTCTTGGACCAAACCCTCATTATGCTGAATTTCACTAATTTTTCATGTAGCCCACTTGTTATCAATGAGGGGTGAATCCCCCCAAGAGCATTTGGCAATGTCTGCAAATATTTTTGGCTGTCATAAACTGGGGGGATGCCCCTGGATCTCATACCCAGAGGCCAGGAATGTTGCAAAACATCCTATAATGCACAGAACAGCCTTCTACAATAAAGAATTATCCAGAACAAAATATCAATAGTGTCAAGGTTGAGAAACTCTGAAACGCACTAACATCAGAAATACTAAATTTTACACAGAGGCACTGTGTTATGTTGTGGGGGTCACTAAGAAAAGTAAGTCACAGGCCCTGTCCATGAAGAAGACTAAATCCATTACCTTTCGATATAAGAACGGCTATTAAAATAATAGCCTAATAATTACAGAAGATGTGTCATAAATCAATATGTCTGTGATTGCTAAATAAATGATACCAATGATAAATGCTGTAAGCAGTTTATAGATTTTTACAGATTGGAGAGCAAAAGTTGGCCTAGGAAAAACTGTAGCTATTTTGTGGACAAGGCAAGATCCAAGGTGTTTTCAGAAAAGGTAGGTTAGAACTTATCGCCTCACAGAACCATAAGTTATGTGACAGATGGAACAGCATACACCAAGGCTTTATTTTGGGAAAATACAAAAATTTTCCAGAGAACAAAGGGTATACTCCATTGTTTAACTGGAAAAACTAACAAGGCTGGTAAGCAGTTTAAGGCCAGGTTGTGGATAGTCTCAAATAATCCCTGAACAACATGGGTCTAAACTGCATAGATCCACTTATAAGTGGATTTTTTATATTACAGTACTATAAATGTATTTTCTTTTCCTTATGACTTTCTTAAGATTGATTTATTTATTTTAGAGAGAGACAGTGTGGGAAGGGGGACTGGCAGAGGGAGAGAGAGATGGGGGAGAGAGAAGCAGACACTGAGCATGCGGCCCCACACAGGGCTCAATCTCACAATCTTGAGATCATGACCTGAGGTGAAATCAAGAGTCAGGGGCTTAACTGACTGAGCCACAAGGCGCTCCTTCCTTATGATTTTCTTAATAACATTTCCTGTTCTTTAGCTTACTTTATTGTAAGAATACAGTATAATACATATAACATACAAAATATGTGTTAATTGTTTTATCAGTAAGCCTTCTAGTCAACAGTAGCTAACTTTTGGGAGAATCAAAAGTTGTATGTGGCTTTTCAACTGCATGGGGATCAGCGTTCCCAACACCCATGTTGTTCAAGGGTCAACTAAATTTTGTTTAATTGGAAGTGGAATTTGAAGCAGTGAACTAACAGGATTAAATCTGTATTTTAGGAAACACACTGAGTGACAGTATATATAGAACTGACTACAAGAGGCACCGTGGGCCGAGAGAACTCAGGAAGGATAAAAATGTCTGAGATACAGCATAATAAATCTGGCACCAAAATGGTAGCTTTGAGAAAGAAGACAGATAAGGAAGGCAACTTAAGAAGCAAGAATGGACAGGACTCTCCAGCTGTTTTAAGAGCAAAGAAGAGTATGTCATCGAAAGCAGTTTGTTTTGTTCAAATGAGAATTAAAAACCGACCTAAGCCAATTTGGTCTTTTATCCACTGTGATTTTTTTGTAAATAATGGTAGATTCTGGTAATTAGAAGTAGGGGATGGCTATATATGATGATGATGATGATGATGATGATGATAATTTTATAACTATTTCCCAGGCATCACAGAGAATTCTCTTGGCCTTGCCTGGCTCTTATTCCAGTCCCTGGGCAGCAACAGTCCTGCATAAGCTCTGTTTAGCTTCCTGTAGGTGCCTCCTAAGAGCACCTTGTCTCAGGTCTACACTGTATGTTTCCTCCCTCCTTACCCAAGGGCTTTGCTTGGTGGGATCTACTGAAATCTGCTTGTTGCCCATATTCATACAATGTGGAAGTATACGGGGGTTAACACTCAATCAGGGCACATGTTAACCAATCAAGTAGATACATATGTATATGCTCTCTATACCCTCCCCTGCCTACAGAAAATCCTAAGGCATGGTCTATACTGCTTCCCAGGTGGTCCTGTAGGATCAAGAAACCGATCACCTGGGGGGGGGGAAAGATGGCGGAGGAGTAGGGGACCCTCTCCCCTACATGGTCCCCGGGATTGAGCTGGATATCTCCCAGACCACTCTGAGCACCCACGAAACCAGCCTGAGATGTAAGAAGATCTGGATCTCTACAAAAAGAAACCGATCACCTATAGCAGTGGTGAATTTGATGAGATATCCTTGCACTACCTCTTTCTTCTTTCTTCTTCCTTTCCCTGTCATTCTCACCTGTATCTCTGGCGTCACACACCCCAATTAAATGCTTGCTCTTAACCCTTTGTTTCAGGTCTGCTTTATGAAGAACTCAGATAAAAGCCATGATGATGATGATGATGATTATAAAGACAATAATAACTAGTATTGTTGATATTTGCTAAGTGTCTATCAAAATTACAAGCACTTTCATCGTTATTATAATCCTATAAGGTGGGTATTATTATTCCCATTTTTACACATGAAGAAACTAAGGCAAAGAAAGGTTCCTGCATTTCCTCTTCAATAAGTTCTGGTGACGTGACTTGTTAATGAGGCTACAGATGCTTATTCATTGACATTTTCCCTCTCCAAATAAAACAAGAGAAAAACAGGGGAAAAATAGGTGGCAACATTAGGTAGATATTTCTAGCCTGTTTTGGTAAGAGATGTAACACTGATTCAGTGAATACATTACAAGGTAGACTTTGAAATTACCTATTATTCATTACCATACAATTAATTCTAGTAGTAGAATTATTTATGACTATCCATATTTTTTGAGAAGTAATCACCAATACCAGATTGATTTCTAAAATTTTAGAAATAATGGCAATTCTGGGGACAAGAACAGCAAGCACCTTGTTGGGTGACAAAGTCACATCTTCAGGGTATACGTGAGCTGCTTCTGACAGTCTTCAGCATTTTACAGATATGTGGATGACACATCTCCAAAACATACTATGGGGAATAAAAGAGTGAATAAGCATGCCTTAAACATCGCTGGCATTTCTTCCTCTGGTACTTAACTCTGTGCTTGTGTCACAGACGACACACCCTGGCAGAAATATACTTCAAGTCACTTTTCTAGAATTGGCGCTTTTTACTGATTTCACAAACTCTGGCACCAAAATCCAGGTTCTAATAACAGGTAAGGTCCTCCTAGATATTTATAATGTAACAACAGTAAGGGGCATCCTTTAAGACAGGCTTAATCAAGGTAAAATAATTTGTTACGACTCATTGGACATTTGGAATAAAATACTGGATACTGGATATCTTGGACAAAAATGATATCATTTATGAACTAGTAAATATAAAAATTATTGCAAATACAGTAGATTTAACATATACTACAAGCCTGTTGCTCATTTTTTACCCAGGTTCCATTCAGGGAACAGTGAAAAACTTAGCAAGAACAGTTAAGTATGATGTTTCTATCCTGCTCATGTTCAGATCTGGTTTCTTCATCTAATAGTCTTCCTTGCTCTGCCACACTGCCTGCCATTTCCATTGTAATGATCACTTTCTGGTATCAGAGCTTCTAATTCAAGTGAGTAACGTTTTGAGTTTCTCTAATTATGAACGCTTGGAGTTTACATTTAAGTCTATAGTTATCATCTACTGACTAATGTTAAACTTCTAAGATTTCCTATCCCTGAAATGTGTTCATGCAATTACAAAGAAATGACACCTTTCCCTTGTACACTTGCTCATCTGTACCATGTCTTTGTACCTCTGAGGGGCACCATCTTTCTGGTTACCTACATTTGCAAGTTGCATACTCTACACCATGGTTCAGACTGCATTTTGGAATGAAGCAGGTAAAATTGAGTTTGGAAGTGCAGTTGAAAATAATGGAATGTGAAGATAACTGGGAATAGCTGGTCAGCTTGAATATGGGAGCATTTTAAATACTGATGGCAGAAAGCAATAGAAACAAAAATTAAAAATAAACATCAAACTGAAAAGGCATTTACAATATTATAAAAGACAAGAGGAAAGTAAAGATCTGTTGCAAACTAATAAGAGAATAACATTACAGTACAAAAGTAAAGTTAAAGGACACTAAAAGGAAATTCACAGAAGAAATAGAAATAATCAATGTACTTTTTTAAAACCTATAATCAAATGAATAATAATTAAAGCAACAATGAGATGTCAAACCTATAAAACTGTCCAATGCTTGAAATAATTACCATTATTAGTAAGGCTATTAAGAAATGGGAGACTCACATTCTACTGTTGGCAGGACACACTGGGACATGCTTTTTCAGAAGCATTTTTCCATTACAAATATTTTGAAAGCCCATCTTGTGACCTGGAAATTCAATTTTTTAAACATTTTCTAGGGAAATAATTACTTAATTACATGACAATTTAGCTGCATTGGTGTCCCTTACAATCTACTTATGATTGCAAAAACAATGGATCAACCTAAATAATGGTACTTTTATGCAAGAAAATATTATACAACCACTAAAATAAATAAATATATTTTAATTGCTATGAAAAATCTGATACCATAAAATTTTTAAATGTAGTCTATAAAGCAATATTTATTATAATACAATCTTATTTTAGAATAAATGATATATGAATACTTTTTTAAATATTAAAGTGTATGTGACAAAATACCAAAATGTTAATGATACTTGTACCAAGATAATGAGATTTTGATTGGATTTTCTTTTTGTTTAACTGCATTTTTAAATTTTCTACTGTAATCCTGGACTCATGAAATATATTAATACAAAAATTTATCTGAAGTATTGAAAGAAGTTCCTGTAGAAGAAAAATATTCTGTAAGCCCACTTAATTATTTGGAGAAATAAATATTAATTCTTTTGACTAACTCCTACTGTAACTTCTATAGCTTACAAATTCTAATACCCTCTTACTGCTTTTTAAATACATATGCGATTTCAATAGAAGCAGACACTTTCTAACATAAATACTATACTTGGAAGGCTTCCAGCTTAAAACAGCATCCAGTTAACAGACCTTAATGCAACATTTCTAAATTTCCCACATAAATATCTGCAAATACCCTGAAAAATGCAAAAACATAATGCTACAAAAATCTGGTCTGCGAACACTTACTTAGGGAGATAGATGGAAAAATGAAATAGTAGCCCTCCGTGCCATATCTGCCTGAAAATATGTCTTTAGTTCCACCAAAGTTTAACCAGGCATCAGGAAACCAGCACAGGGTAATGGCTGAGTAAGTACTTGCAAGTGAGGCAGTGCTTGTAAGGTTAGACCAAGTACATTTGAAGTGGACATCCTGGGTTATGGCAACAGTTATACTATTTTTTAGAGAAGGATGGAAAGGAGAGAAAAGAAAATTCATAAGACCTTGAATATTTTCTACAAGCAGAAACAAAGGGCAATTGTTGTCTTGCTAATCAAATTTAAAAACCAAATATACATCTTTAAGGATTAAAGAAAAAAAGCACAGATATGAGTAGCCTTAGGAATTTAAAATTGAAGGAACAATGTAGATAATTATGAGGTGGCTTCCTTTTTGGCAGTTAATTTGGATACATTAATCATAATCAACTCTCTTTAATCAGAACTTGGGATTTCCTGAGGACTTTTCATTAATTGTGAACCAGAGCGGTAGGCAAATTATTCTTCACTGTAGATCAGAGTACTCCTCTGTGGGTTATGTTCATATCCCACAGAATTAAGTTCAAATAGAATTTTTACTGAATTTTGCTATCATATTACCACACATTCCCCATTATTTCATTATTGCTAATAGGAAACATATGTATCCTTAAAATAGTATACCATGAAATGACTGAGCTAATGAGTAAAAGTGAGTCTCAACAGGTACAGCTGGGAGCGTGTAGGTGAATGGTTTAAGGGCTGATGTTTTATTCAGCATGGAAGTAGTTAAGCCAGCTCCACATTCTCCTCTATTTTACACTGGCTTCTAATGACACTGAATCAAATTATATTTCTTTGTAAGATTCAATGTTTAGCTTTTCTAATTTTACTTTTATAACGAAATTGAAGTAGGGCTGTGTGCAGTTGTTTGGATAAAATTGAAAGTGCCAACATTCTTTAAACTAAGTAACAGCCTTTTTTGTTTAACTTTAGTAAGGGGTCCAATAGTCTTATGTGAAAATTTTCTACCTCTTTTGTTGGAATTTTTTTTTAAAGATTTTATTTTATTTATTTATTTGAGAGAGAAGGAATGAGACAGAGAGAGCATGAGAGGGGGAGGGTCGGAGGGAGAAGCAGACTCCCTGCTGAGCAGGGAGCCTGATGTGGGATTGTTGGAATTTGACCAAAAGCTTTGAAACTGCAAGTGAAATTGCTTATTATAAATGGAGAATTCCCAGAAAGAAAAGTTTAATTATAATTCAATTATTTGAATTAGTGTGTTTGTGTTTGATTACATATATACATTTGGGGACAATTACCAATCCTTTGGATATTTACATTTAGTCATTCATGTCTTTTCAGTTTAGAGGCAGTTTCACCAGGGTGGTGGTTTTCTGAATCACTCCTCACCTTTACTACAAACTTCTTGAATACTTGGTGTGAGGGGCAGCCTCCTTCAGGGAAAAGCACTACATGGAAGTCAGTGACCAAAATTTCTTTCAGGTTCTGAAGCTGCTAAGCATACATCTTTGTGCAAGTCCTGTAAGCTCTCCAGGCCTCTTGTTTCTTCAGCCACAAGATTAACTAACAACAGTAATTATTAATTATGTTATTACTGTGATAATAAAAATAACATAGCTAACATTTATTGGGTGCCTGTCATAAGTCACAGAGCATGCTGTAAGATCTCATTTAGTTACTGCAAGGGCTCTACATCCGGTAAGAACTGTTTCCCCATTTTACTGATGAAGACACTCAAGTACAGAGAGGGTTAGAAATTTGCCCAAGTTCTCATAGCTAGTAAACAGCAGGGCCAGAAAATTAGGGTCTAAATTAGCAACAGAAGATATTCAAAGGCCCCTTCAGTTCTAAAATTAAATCATTTGCCAAATTTAGCTCTGCATAAAGTAAGACTGGCTTAAAAAAAGCATCATATGGAAAAATTTACCTATGAAACAAACACATTACCTATAGGTCTAAAAATTGTTCCCTGTTGGTATAACTTATAATGCTATGCAGTATAATTATTTATAAACTTTTTTTAAAGCAACCATTTGAAAGGAAGGTCTATAATTTTTATATAAAATACCAGCAGTAATGTTACTTCTTGTTAATATTCAATTGACCATTTTCCTCTTTTAAGTCATGCCTACTGTTACCATCTGTGACTCTTTTGACTGTGCATTTGAAATACTTGACTGAAATGTAATTTCGTTATTTGTAAAGGCAGCAAAAATGAAACTGTACTCATATTAATTTTAGTAGAGCATGTACTCTAAAATGTTTAGCCAGAATAACAAAGTTCATGTCAATCCTAGTTATTAGCAGTTTATAAATCTCTTAGAATTAGAATCCATTGCAAAGCCAATTTAAGGGTTTGAGCCTCTTGGTAAGTAGGGTTGTAAATAAACTTATAGTTACAATGCCTGTTTTTATAGTTTTCTTCTCACCATGTTAGAGCTTATCCCTATCCCTCTGCTCACACTGAATTTCGGCCTGCAATATTTTCTCCTCCTTGGTGAACTCTTACATATCCCTTCTTTTATTCTTTAAGACTCAGCTTTGTGTCACCTCTTTCTAGGACATCGTCCTCATGCCCCACTAACACACACACACACATTCCCAGAGAAAACGGAGGCAGAGCCCTTCTAATAGAGATCTCTGTTGTGCAGGTACTGCATTGTAGTACAATTCTGTTTACATGTCTTTCTTCCCTACAAGATAGCATATTATTTGTTTCAAGCAGCTTTTGTATATAGAAAAACCACAAAATCTCAAAGGCATACGACAATAACCATATTTCTCACAGATCTGTGGGTCAGCTGGTAGTTGGCCAATGGAGACTTACTCTACTGGCCAGTTCTGCTTCAAGCCATGGATTGCTTAGGTCTATATGTGTATTACTTCTGAGGCCCAGTTTCTACTCATAGTGATGGAAGAGAAATACGTTAAGTCAAGCCCTAGACAAGCACATTTTGTGCTACTACTTTCTTCCTTTTACCAAAAGCAAGCCACGGACAGACTCAAATTCAGAGTCAGGGAAATACATTCCACCCCTCCCACCTGTAGACAAGGCTTTGAAGGCACAGAATCAATTCAAGGGAGTGAAAAGTGACTAATAAGTCAAATACCATGGAATAAAAACCAACTCTTACTCACCTTTACTTATACATACATTGTCTGGAATTGTACTTAATCCACAAAGAGTACTCAAGATATACCTGGTGAATGAATGTCTCTGATACTGCTAATCATGTCCCTGCATTCATCCATTTTATAAAGCATACTCCAAATCACATCAAACTGCCAAAGATTTGAAAGAGAGGATAATGAAGTGTTCACTTCAATTTACTGAGACATGAGACATTCAATAGGTCCCAAACAGAAATACAAGGATATAGACTTTCATACAGTGAACTGCCAGGTTATAATTTGGGCAAAGGAGTATACAGTAGTGACCTTAAAAATGTAACTCATTCATTTGTGTTTGTGGTATATTGTTTCCCAAAATGGCTACAACTGCTCCTTTCCCATGTGCCCCTTTGCAATGTGGCTGTGCCACTCCTCCCATCAAAGAGTGGAGTCTATTTCTACTCCCCTTTGAATTTAGGATATCTTCATGATTTGTTTGACCAGTCTAATATGGTGCAAGTGACCCTGTGCAGTTAGGAGCTTAAGTCTTAAAAGATCTTGCAACTCCTGCTTTTGTTCCTTCAGAATTCACCTTTCATGTAAAGAAACTCAGACGAAACAACTAAAGATGAGAGACCACACAAAAAAGAGAATCGAGATGCCCTGCCAACATTCAGAACCAAGGTCCCAGATACACGTGTGAGGCCATCTTGGATTCTATAGCCCAAGCTAAACCACCCCAGCCAACACCAGGTGAAACAGAAACAAACCATCCCCATTGGGCTCTGCCTGAATTCCTGACCCACAGAATCATAAATAATAAAATGTTTGTTGTTTTAAGCCACTAAGTTTTAGGGTGGTTTATAGCATAGCAATATAACTAAAAGAGTGCTCAAAACTGATCTTGAAAAAACAGAGAAAACTGATGCTGTGTACTCTGAAATAGAACAACTGGAATCATTTTACAAAAAACTATTACAAAATTGCTTCATTCATAGTAAAGTACATTTTGTATTAACATATAAAAAAATAAGCACAGAAGTTTTCAGACAAAAAGAAAGCAGACCTCCCACTATTTCTTGTCTAAACTTGAATGTATGGATATAAATATTATTCAATTTAACTCTGTTAGAAAAATCAGCAAGATGTCAGAGCATTTTAAACATGAATAAGTGTGATACAAATGATATGCTTGATTATATTACAACTTTAAATGTCTCTTTTATCTAAATTATCTTTGTACCATTAAAAAAAAACCTCCAGTTTCTATAAACACTTAAAAATTAAACACTTAAGGGCGCCTGGGTGGCTCAGTTGGTTAAGCGACTGCCTTCGGCTCAGGTCATGATCCTGGAGTCCCGGGATCGAGTCCCGCATCGGGCTCCCTGCTCAGCAGGGAGTCTGCCTCTCCCTCTGACCCTCCTCCCTCTCCTGCTCTCTCTCTCTCATTCTCTCTGGCTCAAATAAATAAATAAAATCTTTAAAAAAAAAAAATTAAACACTTAAGTTCATGTAAAAATAGTAATCAGTAAGTAACTAAATTAAAAATACTTAATTCTTAGCAAATTCAACTGGCGATTTTTTAAAAAGATCCACTGATAATATGAACTTAAACTCAACTTCTGAAAGGTGTGATTTCAAATCAAGCAGAGGAGGTAACGTTTTTTAGAAATACTTTTTCTCCATCTAGTGAGATGAAAATGCACTCTTATGGATGCCAAACTTCTTCAAAGCTTGTGTAACGAATATAAAAGTAAACACATTTCAAGTTTGAATTCAATTCCACCTGAATATATTACAGGGCAAGTATGTCGCATCCAATATTGAGGGAAACATATGGCTTCTTAGGAAATGTAAACATTTCTACTTTAGCAAGTCTAATCTGATTCATCATCATCAGTGAGTACCAAAAAAAAAAAAAAAAAAGTTTGGAAAGATTCCAAAGATTATTAAAAGTGACAGGGAAAAAAATGCTATTAGTTTTGCATTTTGACTATAGAATTAACAACAGGAAATATTTTAATTAAGGTTACACTCATCTTACATTATATTTTCTAATGCTTTATTGTTATGAGGAATGTGTGCTCCTGGCAACATGTTAAAGACAGTCTCTCTAAATTGTGATCCTCCTTCCTCAGGGAAAATGCCACTGTTCCTGATTACTATGGAGGGACCAGTAGGGGCCACGGACAAAAGAGGCATAACAAAGAGTCACTCCATATTTAGTACTCATAGAAGAATGATTCTGTGATAGTCCGCTGTACCTGCTTTTTGTATCACATGTTGTGTTTTGGCCTCTCCCTGTAGGTACTATGGATGGTTCAAAGTTTTGCTCAGAAATATCTACTCATTTTTGGATACTGTGTACAAACTAGCCTATCTGCTGCTTATTTCCCAGCAAGCCACAGTTACAGCATGTTATTTGATTATGTTACTGAACATCACTGCATCCTTGAACTATTGTTTTGGGTTGCTATTGTTCTCCTTCAGCTCACCACTTAAGAAGCATGTGACTATTTGGCTTTAATCCTTTATCAGACCCATTTCAATCTAGAAGTACATGAGTTGTGCACCATGATAAATTTTCATTCAAGATCTTGTTTTGTCATTGTTGCTATGATAATTGATACAACTGGATGATCTTGAATATGTTGCTTACCCTCACTAGGCTTTAGATCTCTTATTTGCTATTAAAGTTGTAATTTTTGCTGTGCCTGGTTCTCTCCACTTCTGAACACCTAGTACACCCTACCTTTCTTGCCCCTTTGTATGAAGTGTGGCCAGGTGACTGGTTTTGGCCAGCAAATTATGAATAGAAGTGTATGCAATACTTTGGAGCAGAAATTTTAAGTGTCAGCATGCAATCTACCACATTTCCTTCTGAACTTGGCAATAATGAAAGCATATATATTGACCAGGTGCCCCCGTCAGCCTGTAACTCTAAGTAACTAGAATGAGCAGAGCCCCTGGTCAACAAGAATGGATGTACAGCATTTATTATTTTAATCCACTGAGATCTGTTTGCAATGCAGTATAATCTAGCCTATGGTGGTTTACTCATAGTGAGTACAACTTTCAAAATACTAATTAGAAAAAAATTTTCACAGAAGCCACCTCTGATCTGTGTCTTTGAATTTAAAGTGTGTCTCCTGTAGAAATACATAGTTGAATCATTTTTTTTAATTTATTTTGCCAATCTGTGTCTTTTGATTAGAGTGTGTACTGCATTTGTATTTAATGTCATTAATGGTAAAGTTAGATTTATGTCTACCATGTTGGTATTTGTTTTCTTTACATCTTATGTTTTATTTTATTCCTCTATTTCTCTATTACTACATTCTTTTTCAAAATAGACATTTTCTAGTATATCATTTTAATTTCCTTATTGCTTCTTTTATTGTATTTTTGAGTTATTTTGTTATTTGTTGCATCAGAGATTATACTTAATAACTTCAAAAATAACAGTATTGAATGGAGAAATGGACACTTCAACAAAACCGTCTCCAGTACCCCACTTTTCAATGATAAATAGAACAAGTAAGTAGAGTATCAGGAAGAAAACAGAAAACTGCGCAACACTATAAAACAATTAGATCTAAGTAACCTATAACATACCTCTCAATAGTAGCAGAATACACATTCCACTCAAGTATACATGGAACATTGTCCAAAACACACCATATGTTAGACCATAATCAAGTCTCAATAAATTTAAAAGAATTTAAATCATACAAAGTATGCTTCTCAACTATGATGGAATAAAAATAACAATCAGTTACAAGAGGAAATTTTGGAAACTTGCAAATACATAGAATTAAACACCCTCCTAAAAAAAATAGCAGGACAAAAAAGAAATCACAAGGCAAATTAGAAAATACTTTGAAGTGAATGAAAAAATAAACAAAACATTACTAATATTTGCGGATGCCACTAACAAAGTGCCTAAAGGAAAAGCTACAGATATAAATGCCTATGTTAAAAAAAAAGTTTTCAGGGGCGCCTGGGTGGCTCAGTTGTTATGCGTCTGCCTTTGGCTCAGGTCATGATCCCAGGGTCCTGGGATCGAGCCCCACATCAGGCTCCCTGCTCCGCGGGAAGCCTGCTTCTCCCTCTCCCACTTCCCCTGCTTGTGTTCCTGTTCTTGCTATCTCTCTCTGTCAAATAAATAAATAAAATCTTTAAAAAAAAAGTTTTCAAATAAATAATAACAGACTTTCACCTTAAGAAGCTAGAAAAAGAAGAGCAAACTAAAACCAAAGCAAGTGGAAGCAAGGAAATAATAAAGAATAGAGAAGAAATAAATGAAATAGAAAATAGGAAAAAAAGCAATAGAAAAAAATCAATAAAACCAAATTTACTTGAAAACATCAAGCTGTTAGCTAAACTGACCAAGCAAAAAGTGAGATTAAATTATTAAGATATGGGATAAAAGGGACATCATTTCCAAACTTACAAATTTTTTAAAAGGGGATTAAAAGGGAATGCTACAAACAACAGTACGCTAACAAATTTGATAACCTAGAGGAAATGAACAAATTCCTGGGAAGATATAAACTATGAAAACTGAGTCCAGGAAAAACCAGAAAACCATGATAGACCTGTAACAAGCAAAAAGGACTTAAATAGTCCCACAGAGAAAAGACCAGACTCAGATGGCTTCACTTGTTAAACTGTTTTTGTTTTTATTTTTTTAGATTTTTAAAAAAATTTTATTATGTTATGTTAGTCACCATACAATACATCATTAGTTTTTGATGTGGTGATCCACGATCCATTGTTTTCGTATAACACCCAGTGCTCCATGCAGTATGTGCCCTCCTTAATACCCATCACCAGGCTAACCAATCCCCCCTCTCCCCTTCCCTCTAAAACCCTGTTTGTTTCTCAGAGCCCATAGTCTTTCAGGTTCATCTCTCCCTCCGATTCTACCCCCCTTCATTTTTCCCTTCCTTCTCCTAATGTCCTCCATGCTATTCCTTATGTTCCACAAATAAATGAAACCATATTATAATTGACTTTCTCTGCTTGACTTATTTCACTTAGCATAATCTCCTCCAGTCCCATCCCTGTTGATGTAAATGTTGGGTATTCATCCTTTCTGATGGCCGAGTAATATTCCATTGTATATATGGACCACATGTTCTTTATCCACTCATCTGTTGAAGGGCATCTCGGCTCTTTCCACAGTTTGGCTACTGCAGACATTGCTGCTATGAACATTGGGGTGCATGTAGCCCTTCTTTTCACTACATCTGTGCCTTTGGGGTAAAGACCCAGGAGTACAACTGCTGGATCATAGGGTAGCTCTATTTTTAAATTTTTGAGGAACCTCCACACTGTTTTCCAAAGTGGCTATACCAACTTGCATTCCCATCAACAGTGTAAGAGGGTTCCCCTTTCTCCACAACATCTCCAACATTTGTTGTTTCTTTCCCTGTCCATTTTTGCCATTCTAACTGGTATAAGATGGTATCTCAATGTGGTTTTGATTTGAATTTCTCTGATGGCTAATGATGATGAACATTTTTTCATGTGTCTGTTAGCCATTTGTATGTCTTCTTCAGAGAAGTGTCTTTTCATATCTTCTTCCCATTTTTTGACTTATTTGTTTTTTGGGTGTTGAGTTTGAGAAGTTCTTTATAGATCTTGGATACCAGCCCTTTATCTGTAGTGTCATTTGCAAATATCTTCTCCCATTCTGTGGGTTGCCTCTTTGTTTTGTTGACTGTTTCCTTTGCTGTGCAGAAGCTTTTTATCTTGATGAAGTCCCAAAAGTTCATTTTTGCCTTTGTTTCACTAGCTTTTGGAGATGTATCTTGAAAGAAGTTGCTGTGGCCCATGTCAAAGAGGTTACTGCCTATGTTCTCCTCTAGGATTCTGATGGATTCCTGTTTCACATTGAGGTCTTTCATCCATTTTGGGTTTATCTTTGTGTATGGTGTTAGAGAATGGTCGAGCTTCATTCTTCTGCATGTGGCTGTCCAATTTTCCCAGCACCATTTATTGGAGATACTGTCTTTTTTCCATTGCATGTTTTTTCCTGCTTTGTCAAAGATTACTTGTTAGACTGTTTTAAGAAGAATTAATATCAATCCTTCACAAACTCTTCCAAATAACAGAAGATGATGAAACACTTCCCAATACATTTTATTTGACCACATTACCATGATACCCAAACCAAAGAAATTGTGACAAAAGAATGACCTTTATGAATATAAATGTAAAATCCTCAACAAAATAGCAGCAAACCAAATCGAGTAACATAAAAAAAGAAAAGAAAAAGATTATATACCATGATTAAGTAGTATTTATCACAGGAGTGAAAAGTTGGTTCCACAAATGAAAATCAATCAATATGATATATCACATTAACACAATAAAGAACAAAAAGCATGTGATCATCTCGATAGATGAAGAAAAAGTACATGACACAATTCAATACCTTTTCATGATAAAAACACAATAAACTTGAAACAGAAGGGAGGTTCCTTAACTGGATAAAGGCCATCTACAAAATGTAAACAGTTAATATCATGCTTAATCATGAAAGACTAAATGTTTTCCTTCTAAGAACAGGAACAAGAAAAGACGTCCATTCACACTTCTATTCTATACTGTAGTGGAGGTTCTAGCTATGGCAATTAGGCAAGAAAAAGAAATAAAAGGCATTCAGATTAAAATGAAAGAAGTTAAATGACCTCCATCCACAGATAACAATCTTATATTTAGAAAATCCTAAAAAATCCACACACAAAAAAGAAGTATAGCAAGGTTACAGGATACAAGTTTAATATACAGAATCAGTTATATTTCTATACACCAACAATACATAATCTGAAAAAAGTTAAGAAAACACCTCTATTACAACAGTGACAAAGAATAAAATACTCAGGAATAGATTTAACAAGAATGTATAAGACTTATACAGTGAAAACTACAAAACATCATTGAAAAAAATTAAAGAAAAAATAAATAAATGGGAAGACATCATATGTTGTTTCTGGACTGAAATACTTATTATTAATATAGTAATACTTCCCAGATTAATCTAGATTCAGTGCAATTCTTACCTCAGTGTCAGCTGCCCTTTTTGCAAAAATTGGCGAGATGATTTTAAACTTCATATGGCTTCAAGGGATACAGAATAGTCAAAACAATCTCTAAAAGGAAGGATAAAGTTGGAAGACTCACACTTATAATTTCAAAAGTTTACTACAAAGTTCCAGTGATTAATCATTGTGGTACTAGCATAAGGATAGACATATAGATCAATTGAATGGAATTGTAAATCCAGACATATACTTTCCATTTATAGTCAATTGATTTTCACAAGGGTGTCAAAGCAATTCAACTAGCCAAAAAAAAAAAAAAAAGGCTTTTTTTAAAAAAGGATTCATTTATGTATTTATTTGAGAGAGACAGAGAGCATGAGCAGGGGGAGGAGTGGAGGGAGAGGGACAAGCAGACTCTGTGAGCACAGAGCCAGAGGCGGGGCTGGATCCCATGACCCTGAGATCACCACCTGAGCCAAATATCAAGAGTCGGATGCTCAGTGGACTGAGCCACCCAGGCACCCCAAAAATAGTCTTTTTTAAAAAGAATTCTGAGCCAACTGGATATCTACATGCATAAGAATGCAGTTCGACCCTATCTCATACTATATATAAACATTAACTCAAAATGGATCACAGAATTGAATGTAAAATCTGTAACAATAAGACTCTTAGAAATAAACATAGAAGTAAAACTTAATGACCTTGGATTAGACAATGATTTCCTAGATGTGACATCAAAAGCACAAGCAACAAAAAATTGATAAATTATACTTAATCAAAATTAAAACATTTTGTGCTTCAAAGTCCAAGAAAAATGAAAAAATACACTGAATGAGAGAAATATTTGCAAATCATTTATGTCATAAGGGACTTGTACTCAGAATATTTAAAGAATCCTTACAAGTCAACCACAAAAATATAATCAACCCAATTTAAAAATAAACAAAATATTTCAAAAATATTTCTGAATTTATACAAGTAGCCAAATAAGTACAGGAAAAGGTACACAACATCACCAGCCATTAGAGAAATGCAAATCAAAACCACAACAAGGTATCAGTTCACACACACACTAGGATGGCTATAATAAAAAAAACAGACAACAAGTGATAGTGAGGGTGTGGAATAATTAGAACCCTCATACAACACTGGTAGAAATATAAAATTACACAGTCACTTTGGAAAATGGTTAAGAAATTCCTCAAAACTAGACATAAAGTTACCATTTCATCCAGCAATTACACTATTAAATATATAACCAAGTCAACAAAAACTTGCACAGGAATGTCACAGCAGTGATTCATGATAACCAGAAAGTTGAAACAGTCCAAAATGCCCATCAGCTGATCAATGGATAAATGAAATGGGCCATATACAAATAAGGAAATATTATTCAGTAACAAAAAGGAGTGAAATACTGACACGCATTACAACGTGGATGAACTTGAAAACCTGATGCTACATGAAAGAAAGTCTGCAGGGTAGGGGAAAATGGAGAGAACTGCCAGTAGGCATGGGCTTTCTCTTGGCAGCGATGAAAATACTCTAAAATTAGATGGTGATGATGCTTGCACAACTGTGTGAATATACACTTTAAAGGGTAGGTTTTACATGTGAATTTACCTCAACAAAGTATTATTTTTAAAGTTTTTAATAAATAAAAAGACAGCTGGATTTCCAAAAAAATAAATGTGCAAAGTCATCAGCTAAAAGGCAAAGAAGCTGGGAAATACAATGCTTTTATTCTAAAGCCTAATAACCACTTTACCATGCTGTAGGCATCTCTAAGTAGTAAATTGGAAAAGATCACCAATAAGATGTACTCCATCCCTAAAATTCCTCAATTCTATGGTTTATTGCAGAGAGGCTGTGTAGGTTTATACCCTACTGATTCAGAACAAAGTGGGTACTAGGAAGAACAGATCCCAGTGACTTTCAAGTAAAATCAGAATTAAGAGCTAACTCTGAACTCATAGTATGAGGATCATGCCTCCAGAACACATTGGCGAGTAGTTCTCAGCTTAAAAGAAAATACCTCTCCTCTCCCGGAAACAAATTCCTCCAATATGTATGACTGACCACTATTGACCTAGCTCCTCTACCCCTACCTTAATCACCAGTATCCTACTTTTCAACATTCCGCATACTATCAGCCTTTGCAAACAAAATTCCCTACCCCATCAAACACTTCTACAATCTTCCTTATAAAAATATTTCCATGGTTCCAGAAAAACTGATTATGTTCAATAATCAAGCCAATCAACAGGTCAAGTAGTATAAACTGAGTTGTCCAATTAATATTTTCCAAATGTAAAATTTGTAAGGCACAGATTTCTACAATTCTATAGAACAGAACACAGAAATACGAAAAGCCGGTAAGAGGGGAAGGACATTCGAATATTCGCAGGCCTCTGCAAGATATTTATTCCATATTTATTAGATTCAATATACTGAAAAGCACAGGTGTTTCAGTTCTTAGAATGAAGCAAACACAGAAACAATAATTTTCAGAGTCTGAAGAGACCTTAGAAATCATCCAAACTAACCTCCATATTTTCCGGGCTAGAAAAGTACAGGGCTAAGAAGAAAACAGATATGACTAGCTCACACGTTTTGTGTCAGATGTGCAACTTGAATGCATGTTTCTTGATTCGTGGACCAGTTGTCCTCGTGCAGTTTTAGTTCCCATGGCTTCAGAGCAACTGTGAATTGTTTGAGAAATGTGTCCTTTTTTTAACAACCCCAAGTATGCAAACTATAAGTACAGTCCAGATGAGGAAGTTTAAATTACTCCTCTTGACCCTCTAAATTGCTCCAATACAACCCCAGCACCACGAAGTCTGTTTTCCTGTTAGTCTCAGATATACTCTAAATGTAATACTAGGAAAGTAGGTTAACTGTCTCAAAGACATGACTCATTGGAAGATGAACACTGAGTAATGTCCTTTACCTAAAACCAAGAACTCAACGTTGTAGATGATTCAAGAGAATAAGAGTTTCTTCACCATTATTCCCTCATGCATTTCTCTTCTGTTCCTCTTTGTTGTTTTTAAACTCCTTTCCCTTTCTCCTTGCCTTATTTCCACCTCTCTGCTCAAAAAGTCCAAGTATATAGCAGAGAGAGTAGGACCAAATCAGACTGAATATCCCCTTTGCTCCCTGCAAAGACTCTCTCTATTCTCCCCACCCAAAGTATGTGAACAAGTTTCTCAGTCACTGCTGGCTTTCCATTAGTTCAATCATTGATTTTAAGCTCCTAGTTCACTGTATATAAATACAGTCCTCTCACAACTTTTCATAAAATAAAAATCTAGCAATGGGGGTGAAGAGCATTGACATTCTGATCATCTATCATAATAGTAATATTTTGTTTTTTTTTAATTTTAAACAAGCTGCAGTTTGGAAAAGCAATGTGTTTTGTTTATTATGTCAAGTTCTTATGAAAGTATTTGAGTTGGATTTCATCCAAAATCTATAATTCACCATGTAATGCATAATTTTGCTGTCATATGGCTGCAAATTTTGACACTTATTTTGCCAGAAAACACAGGTATGAATATGAAAGAGGCCCCCTCAGAGATTTACTGCTTAATATCCCAATAGTTCCCCAGTCTTTCACTGTCAAAGCTCAGCCATCCATTATTTTCCAAGCAGATTTTTTTGCCCTTTGTTTCTGCTCAGATTTGCTTAAAAATCACCCTTTGAAAGATCCATAGGCTATTTTTAATTGTTGTTGTTTCAAATCCTTCAATAATAAATGCCATAAACTGTTCTGGATAAAGATTTTCATAGCAGAAAATAAATCTAGATGATTTTATGATTCCCTTAAAATGGTAATAGATGTAGATATTAACAGTAAAACTTTTTATTATTCCAATTTTATTATTATCACAATTTCAACAAAAATCACTCCTTCTCTTCCTGCTTATCTGCCTCAAAATTCTTTGTCTCAGGTATACAAGAGTCATTACTGAAAGAAAAATGGGTACTTTTCTGACCTAAGAATTATTAAAATTTAAATAAATCCAAAATTCAGCATTTTCTGGGTTAAATTAGTGCACTACTTCAGTATCTGCAATTCAAATAAGTCCTCTGAGAAATTGGCCTCCACAACCAGTGACGTGCTGCTGAACTGAACAGATCTCCAAAATATCCTAACAGATTTCTTTCTTTCATTGTAGAATTGTTTCCATCTGGTGCTTAGATATTAAACCTGGAATATGTAAAGGCTCTCCCCTCTCACCCTGTTTGACTTCCAAATGCTGGCAAATAATTTGCATTGTCAATGAATTGAGGATTAAAATTTTGAACTTAACTGTGTAGTTATAAGATGTACAATTTAAAGTGATAGATCTTTGAAGTAATGAATTTTTTCTTTTCATTTTGAGAAATGGAAATTTGAAGTGTTTGCAGAATATTCTAACCCAATCCAACTTTGCTTGAAAAAAATAATAAAACTTTTCTTAATTTTCTTCCCAAGTTCAGAAGGTTGAAATATGAATTTATGAAGAGCACTATAGGCCAGTCTTTGTAAGTATGTATATATTCATAACAGAATAGGAGCATCTAAAAACTCCTGTACTTATTTGTTCAGATAGATAGATATTTAGATGCATACATGCAGAAGTTTCCAAAATCCTGGGTCCATGGACAATAATTTCTTCATGAGAATTTTAAAGATCCTTACAGTAATAAAAAAATGTCTGACTTTTAAGACTGGCAACATTTTTCATAGCATCTCAATTGGAAAGCACAGAGTTACTTCTAAGAAACCTAATTGCTTCCAGAAATGTTTAAACCACTAGGGGAATGTTTATATGAAATGAGCAACAGTCACAGGAGTGAATAAACCAGTTCTCTGCACTGCATGTTGCAGTGTAAAGGCCTAGGAACACACATGGAGAGTTATAAGAGAACCATGTGCAAGACACAATCATTTTGTTCAATCTCTTTCTTCTTGTCATTAGTCCACTTCTACCCATCCCTCTTCAACTAACAGTGGATCTCACACATCTTCCGGAGCACACAGTTATCCAGTTCTCTTGCCCAAATCTTCACACTTCATACCTGTCCTCCCTTCACTGTTCTTTTTGATGCCCCATCATACTTTCTTCACATTGTCTCTTACTTAACTGCTTTTTTTTTTAAGATTTTATTTATTTATTTGAGAAAGAGAGAGAGTGAGTGAGAGAGAGAGCACAAGCCAGGGGGAAAGGCAGAGGGAGAAGGAGACTCTCGCTGAGCAGAGAGCCCGATGCAGGACTCGATCCCAGGACCCTGGGATCATGACCTGAGCCGAAGGCAGCCACTTAAAAGACTAAGCCACCCAGGCGCCGTTAACTGCTTCCTTTAATCTCTTTCTCTTAAAATTGATCTGCCTTGATCTCCTGGAATATTTTTTGATGCATTTCTCCATTTCATGTCCATTTCATGGCTAGTTAAAAAAATAACTGAGTTCCTGCATAGCACTTGAAACTACCATTTTCTGTTCAGTGTGCTCTCACATTTAACTTTAAAAAAAAAAAATTGAGGAGACACTCAGGAAAGGAACTGATACAACTTTGGGGAAGGACAGTTAAGAATGTTTTGCTGATAAGTATATAACCACTTGACTGATTCTAACAAACATTTGTGGGAATCTTTTATTTTTTTTTAAGATTTTATTTATTTGACAGAGAGAGAGAGACAGCGAGAGAAGGAACACAAGCAGGGGGAGTGGGAGAGGAATAAGCAGACTTCCTGCTGAGCAGGGAGCCCAATGTGGGACTCGATCCCAGGACCCTGGGATCATGACCTGAGTTGAAGGAAGACGCTTAATGACTGAGCCACCCAGGTGCCTCTGTGAGAATCTTTTAAAGCAATTTTGTTCAGCCAGATTTCAAGATGCCATGCAATGAATTTCTATAGTTGCCTGCCATGCAAAATATCATAGTACAAATTTAGAGCTAATAGAACTAATCTTCTAGGACAGACATTCTAAAAATATTATATATGCTTTAAAACAAAATCTGAGCAATACCCAAAATACTCATTGCAGTTGGCAACATATGAGCATTATAGAAAATCACAATGTGTTCTTCTGGCTACATACAACAAACACAAAATATCTATGCTAATAAGGAATTGATGTAATGGTTTTGTGTCTTCATCTATTCAGAAAGCAGAAAGGGGAATTTAGTTTCATCTGATGAAAAATTGCATTTTCTTTGCTTCCCTTTTCCCTTCCTCTCTCCATCTGCCCTCCACTTCACCCTCCATCCCTTTAAGATTTCTCCATTTGTATTACAGCGGCACAGATTCAGAGGAGGGGTGGCGTCTGATATCTCGGGTGGTCTTAATAAAGCCTTAGTCTTTGGCTAACCTCTCCTTAGACTGGAAAGTGGCCAAGAATTTCCAATACTAAGGAAGAGTCACTTTGAAAAACTCTGTATGTATGTTGAAGCGCATGTCAATATATTTGCTCTGATTTAAGAAACAAAACTGAACAACCGGGCCTTGTCAGCAAAGCAACAACTATTTCTCCCAAACTTAAAACACATCCTTGTGTAAGTTATGGTTCTTATTTGGTTTTTGTGTTCATTTATTTCAGTTTCTTGTTTGACATCTCCCACCAGTTGAGCCAGGAAACTCATGGCAGTGCTTCAAAAAATAACTCCACCCCACATTTATTTTTTAATTTGTTCTGATTCTTTACTCTTTTAAACTCACAAAGTTTCATGGAATAAGTGTCCAAAGAAGATAGTATTTGCTTTTTATTTTTAAGTGCAGTTTTAGAAACCATATGTAAAATCTCCCTTGCAACTCCTCCTTTTGATTAGAAAATTATATTAGATTCATATTTGAAAAGTCAGTTGTATATTTTAATTAAAGGGAGAAATAAAAAGTCTTTTTCCCTAAAGCAGGCTTACAAAGAATGGAGAAGTTATTTCTCCCAATAATGACTTAACAAATGAGGTTTTAGTTCCCTGAATTAGGGTAAAGATTAGGAGGAAAAAACCATCCATACAGTGAGCATTTATTATCATGGACTTTGAAAGTGCCTATCTTTCTGGTACTTGGCAACACATAGTAAAACTATCCGCAAGGATTTTAAAAAGGCAACATTATTTCAACAAAAATAGCCATACTGTTGCCAGACAACAAAGTAGCAAATTCATCTAGGCTCACTGGTGCATGTCTTGACTTTCCAAATGAAACTTTGCATCAAAGGAAAAGCTTGAGCACCTTTCTATAAGATCAATCAAAACTAAACTACAATTGATACAACTTTTAAGAGTTACAAATTTCCACCATTCTAATCTCTCTAACTCTTAAGAGCAATCTTATTTTGCTTGATTGCAGTTGAGTCAGAAGAAAGAAAGGGGATATTTAAAATGTAGAGTTTGTAATACAACACTGGTTTTGTTTATTAAGCGGTTTTCTCTAAAAAGAATACCAAAACTTTGTACACTTGATCGGACTGGTACTGGAAAAAGTAAACAACACTACCAAATAATGATGATAACATTTTATCCAGGTTAGCTCAAATAGATAAGCCTTGCTTTTAAGTGAAAAATTCCATGGAAACTGATGTACAAAAGAAGGGAGCATCTCAAGTTCACACTAGAAAGGTCACTGGCAGAGATCAACTTCATAGTATTTAGTGTATCTATCCTGGAACAAAATAAGGCTAAGCTGATTGAGCAGGGATTTGAGCCTACAAAGGAGTAAGTCCAGGTATTACAGATTAATGTTTAAAGAACTACACTCCTTATTTTCAACATTCTCCTTATATTTTTTGAGTTCTTGAATAACTTAGAGAAGAACTCCATAACCCAAAACATCTTCAAAATGATAATGTACGAGAAACCCCCCAAATAATCAGTCCTCTTTGAATGTGCCTCTGTTCCATAAGAATGTGAGAATTGGGTTTCTCCAGAAAGTGAGAAACCTATTTTCAATGATGATGACTTTTCCTTATTTTCTTTTTTTTTTAAATATTTTATTTATTTGACAGAGAGAGAGAGAGCATGAGCAGAGGGGAGGAGCAAGGGGAGTGGGAGAAGCAGGCTCCCTACTGAGCAGGGAGCCTGTTGTGGGACGCGATCCTGGGACCTCAGGATAATAACCTGAGCCAAAGGCATATGCTTAACAGACTGAGCCACCCAGGCACCCCCACTTTTCCTTATTTTCCTTATTTTCCATTGAGAAAGGGACAAAGAGCTAACTTTGAATTTGAAGTTTTACAAGGGTACATTTTGAAGATATCTTTTTATCCTGAGAATATTTAGAAGAATGCTAATAGTTAATAGTGACTAACATTGACTCTGTTTCAATATGGTAGATTGAGCACATGTATCTAATTACAATATTTTCTGAAGCCCCACTAAAACTATAGTAAAGTATTTTTTAGTAAAGCATTTTTTAAAAAAATACTTTGAGTTATAATTGACATACAAAAAGCTGCACATATTTAGTGTATACTACCTTATGAGTTTGAAGACAAGCATATATAACTATGAACTTATCACCATAATCAATCTCATAAACATATCATCACCTCCAAAAGTGTCCTCCCACCCTACTTATTTATTTGTGTATGTGTATGATAAGAAGACTTAATGAGATATCATCTCATACTCAGATGTATGTTTATTATCAAAATCACAAAAGATAACAAGTGTTGGTAAGGATGTGGTGAAAGGGAACTCTTGTACACTGCTGATGGTTATATAAATTGGTATAGCCTTTATGGAAAACAGTATGAAAGTTTCCTCAGAAAAATGAAAAAAATGAACTACCATATGATCCATCAATCCTATTTCTGTGTGTATAATCAAATGAAATAAAATCACTATCTCAAGACAGCTACACTCCCATGTTTTTTGCAGCATTATTCACAGTAGACCTATGGGAGCAACCTATGTAGCCATTAATTGATGAATGGATAAAGAAAATGTGATATGTTTACACAGTGTGATATTATTCTGCCTTAAAACAGAAGGAAATCCTGCCATTTGTGACAACGTGGATGAACCTTAAGGACATCATGCTAAGTGAAATAAGCCAGAGAGAGAAAGACAAATACTGTATGATCTCACTTACATGTGTAATCGAAAATAGTCAAACTCATAGAAGCAGAGAGTAAAATGGTAGTTATCAGGGGTTGGGGATGTGGGGCAAATGGGGAGATGTTGGTCAAAGGGTACAAACTCTCAGCTATAAGATGAATAAGCTCTGGAAATCAAATGTACAGCATGGAGACTACAGTTAGTGATAATGTATATTTGAAATTTCCAAAATTTCTTATCCAAAAACGGGGAGGTAACTGTACGAGGTGTTGGATATGTTAATTTGTTTGATTACAGTAATCACTTCACAGTATATACATATATCAAATCACATTGGATATCTTAAATATGTATAGTATAAGTTAATAATACCTCTATAAAACTGAAAAATATATATCACACATTCAAAAACCAGGAAAATATGACTCAGAATGAGAAAATCAATCAATCAATATAAACTGCACCAGAGCTGCTACAAGTGTTACAATTAGCAGATAAGTGCATTAGAAATGTTACTATAAATATATTCCAGGGGCACCTGGGTGGCTCAGTTGGTTAAGCAACTGCCTTCGGCTCAGGTCATGATCCTGGAGTCCCGGGATCGAGTCCCACATTGGGCTCCCTGCTCAGCAGGGAGTCTGCTTCTCCCTCTGACCCTCCCCCCTCTCATGCTCTCTCTCTCTCATTCTCTCTCTCAAATAAATAAATAAAATATTTTTTTAAAAATTAAATAAATAAATATCTTCCACATGTCCAAAAGTTAAGACATGGAAGATTTTTTTTTAAACCCAAATAAAACTTTAAAGATAAAAACTACATTGTCCAAGGTGAAAAAATCTCTGAATAAGATTAATGGTAATTAGGCACTGCAGGAGAAAAAGAGTAGTGAACTTAAAGAGAAAATAACAGAAACTATCCAAAATGAAACATGGATAGAAAAATGAAATAACTTCCCCCCCCCCAAAAAAATGAATATATAGTATCATTGTGAACTATGAGACAACTTCAAGCAACCCAAGATATGTGCATTTAGTCTTCCATGGAGAAAAGAACAAGAAGGGAAAGCAAAAAATATTTGAAGAAATAACCTCCAAAACTTTCCAAATGTGATGAGAACTATAAATCTCCAGTCCAAAGAACTCAGTGAACTCTAAGCACAAGAAACAAAGAGGGGCGCCCAGGTGGCTAAGGAGGTTAAGTGTCTGCCTTCAGCTCAGGTCATGATCTCAGGGTCCTGGGATCGAGCCCATGTCAGGCTCGCCGCTGAGCAGGGAATCTGCTTCTCCCTCTCCCTCTGCCCCTCCCCCCCCCATGCTTGTATGCTTTCTCTCTCTCTCTCAGATAAATAAATAAAATCTTGAAAGGAAGGAAGGAAGGAAGGAAGGAAGGAAGGAAGGAAGGAAGGAAGGAAGGAAGAAAAGAAAGAAAGAGAAAGAGAAAGAAAGAAAGAAAAGAAAGAAAGAAAGAAAGAAAGAAAGAACAAACGAATGAACCATGCCAGGGTATATCATAATAAAATTGCTTAAAATCAGTGATAAAGACAAAGTCTTAAAAGCAGCCCCCTAAAAATAAACATGTAATATACAGACAAAAAGATGTGAAAATGACAACAGATTTCTAGTTGGATGCAATGCAAGAAGGAACACAATGGAGCAATATGTCTAAAGTACTAAGAGGAAAAAAGAGTGCCAAACAAACAAACAACAACAAAAAAAAAAAACAGTAGGGGCACCTGAGTGGCTCAGTCAGTTAAGCATCTGCATCAGCTCAGGTCATGATTCCAGGGTCCTGGGACTGAGCACCCTGCTCAGAAGGGAGTCTGCTTCTCCCTCCGCCTCTACCCACCCCTGCTTGTGCTCTCTCTCTCTCTTTCAAATAATTATTTTTTTAAAACTGTAGAATTTTATACCTAGAGAAAACATCTTTGAAAAATGAAGTCAAAATATTTTTTCAGACATATAATAGCAACAAGAATTTATCATCAACATACTCACAAAAAATTATATTGAAAAACTCTAATATTTAAAAACTAAGAAATATTTTTAAATAATCCACGGCTCTAAAAAAGAAAAAAGTAGAAAGAGAAATTAGAATGTATTTTGAACAGAATGAAAATACAAACACAATTATTATGGGTTAGACTGTACCCCCCAAAAAATTATATCCCAGGATCTCAGAACGTATGTGACCTTATTTGAAAATAGAGTCATTATAGGTATAATTAGTTAACTCAAGAAGAAGAGGTAATACTGGATAAGGTGAGCCATAATCTAAAATGACTGGTGCCCTTACAAGAAGAGACACACACAGAAAGAACATCACATGATGACAGACACAGAGATGAGTACAACGCACCTTCAAGCCAAGGTACACCAAGAATTACTGCTACCATGAAAAGCCAGGAAGGGTCAAGGAAGATTGTACCTAGAGTCCCAGAGGGAGCATGGCCTTGCTGACACCTTGATTCCAGACTTCTGGCCTCTAGAACTGTGAGAGAATAAAATTTCTATTGTATAAAGCCACCCAGTTTATAACACTTTGGTACGACAGCCCTATAAAACTAATAAAACATATCAAAACATGTGGGATGCCACTAAAAAACAGTACTTAGGGAGAAATTTAAAGCACTTAACACTTACACTGGAAAATAAGAATCAACTCAAATCAATGACATCAGTTTCCAAAGTAGAAAGAGGAAATAAAATAAATATCAGAGCATAAATTATCTAGAATTCAGAAAATTAAAAAAAAATGAAACCAAAAAATGGTTCTTTAATAACATCAATAAAATTGACATACATTCTAGCTAGACTGCTAGAAAAAAATTTAAATAAAAGAGAGATGACACTAGTTACCAAACTTAGGAATGAGGGAAGCAACAGAACTATAGATTCTATGAATATTTAAAAGATAGTAAGGGAACACTGTAAACATATTTATGGCAATAAATTCAGCAACTTAGATGAAATGGATAAATTCCTTGAAAGATACAACTACTAATGCCTACATAAGAAATAAAATACTATCGGGCGCCTGGGTGGCTCAGTTGGTTAAGCGACTGCCTTCGGCTCAGGTCATGATCCTGGAGTCCCGGGATCGAGTCCCACATCTGGCTCCCTGCTCGGTAGGGAGTCTGCTTCTCCCTCTGACCCTCCCCCCTCTCATGCTCTCTGTCTCTCACTCTCTCTCTCTCAAATAAATAAATAAAATCTTTAAAAAAAAAAAAAGAAATAAAATACTATCTATGAAAAATATTTAATTGTAGTTAACTTTCCCAAACACAGAAAAAATCCAGGTACAAATAGTTTGACAGACCATTTATCCCAAAATTCAAGGAAAAAATAATACCAATCCTACACATAGGCTTCCAAAAAAAATTGAAAAGGAAGAAATAATTCACAAATAATTCTATAATGCCAGAATCACCATGACATCATAACCAGACAGGGACAGCCTGCTTGCATGGCAGCCTCCGGTGCCCTCCACCTCTGCCATGCCCAACATCATGCTCTTCAGCAGCAGCTTGCACCAGGACCTGTCCCAGTACGTGGCCGACTGGCTGGGCCTGGAGCTGGGCAAGGTGGTCACTAAGAAGTTCAGCAACCAGGAGACCAACGATGAGATCAGTGAAAGCAGGAAGGGCGAAGATGTCTAGAACATCCAGAGTAGCTGTGGAGAAATCGACAACAACCTGATGGAACTCCTTGTCATGATCAACGCCTACAAGATCTTGTCATCATCCAAGGTGACTGCTGTGATCCCATTTTCCATACTCTTGACAAAATAAAAAGGACAAAAGTTGTGCTCCGATTTCTGTGAAACTTGTGGCCACTATGCTCTTGCTGGGGCAGATCACATCATCACCGTGGACCTGCATGTCTCTCAGATCCAGGGATTCTTTGAGATTCCAGTGGATAATCTGTCCACGGAGCCTGCAGTCCTGCAGTGGATTTGGGAGAACATTGCCAAGTGGAGGAACTGTATTATCATTTACCTGATGCCAGGGGAGCTAAAATGGATGTATCAATTGCAGTGAATGTGGGTGAATGTGGAATTTCCCTTGATTCACAAAGAGAGTCAGAAAGCAAATGAAATGGACCAGATGGTTCTGGTGGGCCACGTGAAGGACCGCATGGCTGTCCTCATGGAGGACATGGCTGACACATGTAGCTGCCATGCTGCTGACAAGCTACTCCCAGGAGCCACCAAAGTTCATGCTATTCTTACCCATGGAATCTTCTCTAGGCCAGCTATTTCCAGCATAAATAATGCTACCTTTGAAGCTGTTGTCACAAACACCATTCCACAAGGGGACAAAATGAGACACTGTTCCAAGATTCAGGTTACTGATATCTCTGTGATCTTGGCAGAGGCAATCCCAAGGACACACAACAATAAATCTGTGTTTTACCTGTTTGGTTACATCCTGCTATAGATCCCAGATGTGAAGTGTGGAGCAAGCCTTCACTGGCTTCTGAATTACATGTGTTTATCTGACTTTTTAGTTTTAGGACTCAGCAACTGTAGGATAAGGCAAAAGCATCTGATCTTTGTATACTCCAGAATCCATTGTTTCCCCCTTCTCAAGCTCAAGACCATTTATTTCCAGTTTGTGGAGAGGGTAGTGGTTATTTGATCTTTCATTAGTGAGAATAATTCATCATCCTGACTTGTTCTGATAAGTGACCTTTTTCTTTGGTCTGTCAGTACTTTGAGGTCACAACTTCCAAGTATATAATTCCATTGCAGAAGTTCATAGTTTATATATTTTGAGGGTGCCAAAGGTGACTTCAGATTAAAGCCTTCTGTGTAAATAATGATAATGCCAAAGGACATTTGGGTAAAACCCTGTATACAGAATTAGCCTTTACTTCTGAGTGAACCTGAGAAAATCAATAATACCCTGAATTTTGATTTTTTTTTTTTTTTTAGGAAGCAGGTTTCAAATAAACCATTGTTGTTGTGCTTAATTTGACCAAATTTTATATAGCTTAAGATGGTCACTGACACGTTTACTTTCTGATAAAAATGAGACACATCAGAGGCAATGCAGTTCAGTATTTTTTATTGCCACTTCTAAAAAATATGTTATAACTATCACTTACCTGAAATATCATGTTCTAAAATTCCAAAATTATGTTCAGCAATATATCTGACTGAGAAAGTATTTGGAGACAGACTCTGCAGGCCCACTGGTTGCACTCACACTGTGCTCCGCCATCCCAAGCAGACAGTTCTTTGAGCAGTTCCTCCTGTCCTGCCATCTTGCTTTACCACCTATTTTTAGCTCTAGCTTTTACTTTGCTTTTTTTCCAATAATTTCATGTTGTGGATTTCCACGAAAACAAAGACTCCCCTAAGTCCCCTCAATTTACTAGTCTGATCATTATTTTGTTTCTGACATAATAAAAAAGTGAATTTTTGTGAGTGCCCCCAAATTCTTTTTTAAACATTACTTCCTTAGTTTTGATTTAATACTCTTTTGCCTTTGTAATCAGAAGTAGCAAGTCTCCTAGGCAACTGATTACTTTAACGTTTTAAATCTGTTACATGAAAAATGTGGGTAAGAAAGGCCTCCAAAAAAAAGTACAGATTAGTAAGCACTAATTTTTCCTCCATCAAGATAATGTTCAAATGATGGCCAAGAGTAACCATGGAGGCAAAGATTGCTTTATTAACAAGATGGCCCTTGACAACATCCTCCTCAGTGAGGTGTCTACCTGCCTGGGGCCGAAGGCAAGCACTGACTCCCTGTGAGTTTTGTCATATCCACATTGGCTCTGAATTCTTCAGCCCCCAAAGAAGAGAATTTGCCTGCACAAAGCCTTGGAATATTAACAATCTCTAGTTTCTGCTGAATCTTAAAACTTGAATAGAGGAAATTCTCTGATCTAAATTCTTTGGGCAGAAAAATCAAATTTTTAAGTCACTAACAAATTTGAACAGCAATCTTTAAGGTTTCAAACTTCACTACAGCAGAGATTTAAGTTAAAAAGTATCACTTTCGTCATTGTAAAAATGAGCACTTTGCTGTACCTTAAAATTGCTTTTGAAAAAAAAACAATGGTATTGTAGCCTGGTAGAGTCAGCTATGCAATACAGATTGACTATATCTAGAAAGAGTTGACATGAGTATGTAAAGAGCCTATTTAGTTAGATTACATAATTTTTAGTTTTGATAAATGATTGATATCTATCTCTTGGGATTTCTATGCACAGACAAATGAAAATGTAGTTATAAACATGAAGAGGTAGACAGCCTTGGCATACATGTTCACATGACTGAAAAAAGTTTATTTAGAGGTAAACATTTTATGTTAAGATTGAACCTAAGATATGGAGCTAGTTTTAAGATAATCTTCAGATTAAAAAAAAATAGAAAAATCTATATTGTCATTGTCTGAATTAAGAATTAACTGTTTCTATCATTTAACCTCACTTTTTATTTTCAAGGATTTCTGATATATTAACTAATTAGACTAGACTTGGCCATATACAGAGGCAATGTAGACCTTAACTATTTGATGGTTTCAGTTTTATTTTTTTTTAATTTCAAAGATTTTTTTTTTATGTTCAGTTAGCCACTGTATAGTACATAATCAGCTCCTGATGCAATATTCAGTGATTCATCAGCCAAGCACAACACCCAGTGCTCATCACGGCACATGCCCTCCTCAACATCCATCACCCTGTGATGGTTTCAGTTTTAAAAAAGATGAAGAAGGCAGCCTCGGGAGTAGCCCAACCCTAGAACTTGCATATCCCTTGCTGATTGTGTGGGAATAATTAAATGAAACATCAAATATATTGGTCCCATCTAACTGCTGATTAGGAATATATTATTTGCAGTGCTTGTAGAATATAAGGTTTTAAGATTGTCCAACACTGTACTAAAACATTTCAAAAAAACCATGCTACTTCTTTAAAAAAAAAAAAAGAAAAACACATAAAGACATTGCAAGAAAAAAAACTACCCAATATCCCCCATTAATATGGTTTTTTAAATTCTAATTAAGTTTTAGGAAAAAATATCTGTCACTATATAAAAAGGATAATACAATATGATTAAGAAGTATTCATCCCAGAAATGAAGGATTAGCTTAACATCTGAAAACCAATCAATGTAATGATCATATTAACAAACCACAAAAGGAAAAGTATATGTTCAATTCAATACATGCAGAAAAATCATTTGAATAGATCACTTTCTACTGCTAATAAAAACTTGCAGAAAACAAATAATAGAAGGAAACTTCCTCAACCTAAAAAAGAGAATCTATGAAAAATCCAAGCTAACATCATACTTAATTATGGCAAACTGAATGCTATAGCCCCAAATTAGGGAGAAGACAAGGTTGTCCACTCCCACCTCTTTTATTCAATATTGTGTTAGAGTTTCTAGTCATGGCAATAAGGGAAGAAAGAAATAAAAGCCATCAGATTAGAAAGGAGGAAAGAAAACTGTCTTTATTCACAGACAATGTAACTCTTTAGAAAATCCTTTGAAATAGAAGATGGTGGTGTAGAGAGACCCTGAACTCATTCCTTCCCATGAACACACTGAATCCACAACCACATGTAGAACAATTGCCTCTGAAAAAGACCTGAGAACTAGCTGAACATTTGGTTCACATCAAATGAAAAAAGGGCCATATCAAGGTGGATAGGAGAGGCTAAGACACTGTTTTGCTAAAAATTTACTGCCCTGGCATATGAACCCATAATTGGGAGGGATCTCACAAACCAAGCTTCTCCTAGAGGAATGAAGATTTGTAATCTACATCAAGCACTCCAACTCTTAAGACCTGTATCTGAGAGACAATTCTCAGACCTGGGGCTCTGTAGCAAACTGAGAGACTGTTCTTTAAGGACTCATCTAGAGACTCACTTGACCCAGGGCCCATTACAAAGGCAGCAGTTTGGAAAGTACCCAGACTACATGTAAAGGAGATTCGTCTACTAATCTTAAAGCTTCAACTGGAAGGGCAGAGACCTGTTGGGATTCTCTCCAAGGATGGAGACACTGGTGTGCCCCATTTTTGCACTCTCCCTCTACCTTGCCATAGCCAGTAGGCATATGCCATCCCTATGCTCTCCCCTGCCTCACTAAAAGTGGCACAGTGAGGGGTGCCTGGGTGGTTCAGTCGTTAAGCATCTGCTTTCAGCTCAGGTCATAATCCCAGGGTCCTGGGATCGAATCCTGCACTGGGCTCCCTGCTCAGCAGGAAGCCTGCTTCTCCCTCTCCCACTCCCCCTGCTTGTGTTCCATCTCTCACTGTCTCTCTCTCTCTGTCAAATAAATAAATAAAATCTTTAAAAAAAAAAGTGGCACAGTGCCAGTGTCTTGTAATCCAGTTTTTAGAGTGGATCCCAGGAGATGCCTCCTGAGCACTTGGTTCTAGAGGCTACAGGGGCTTGCATTCTTGAGTCCCAAGGGACTGTAACAATCAGAAACAGTTCTTGGCAGACTAACACCCCTGGGGCACTGTACAGATCAATAACTGAAACACCCCATCTTTCTGAGAAGGAGACCTATGTGCCTCCCCAGGAGCACTGGCCTGATGAGCAGGCTCCTGGTCTAGCATACTCCTAGAGGCCTACATAGGTACTCTCAGGGAAAGGAGGCCAATGGATGCAGCCTTTGTACTCTTCCTCTGCCTCACTTCAGCTTACCAGTATCCCAGGAAGGAGCTTATACTCCTGTCTGGCACCTTGATTTTGCTGCCAGAGAACACCTCTGGCTCTGAAGGCGAGCAGGCCTTACATTTGTGCATCCCACAAGATTATAACCAAGTAAGAGTTTGCAAAGAGCTACTGCCCTCAGGGCACAGCAAGAAGCAATAGACTAGGAGCTGAGTCTCTCTGTGAAAAAATACATATAAGCTTATCATCGTAGCTGCAGACCTAAAAGTAGGCTTCAAATTAAATACATATCTAAGAGTTGACTATAAACCTTTCAAGAGACTCAGAGTGGCAGGCACTATCTTTATGTTCTCTCTCTATCACATTTCAGAGCACCAGTATCTCTTGGAAGGGAGCTCTTATTTGTGTCTGGTGTCCCAGTTTTTACATCTGGTACCCTAGTATTTGAGGCTGCCATACAGGAGATGCTTGATCACCTGATTCTGGTGGCCAAGACAGCTTGATGTCCTAGGTCCCATGGGACTATAACAATCAGAGAGATGTTCTTGGCAGGCCACCACTCCCAGAGTGCTACACAGCCAGCAGACTAAAACACACTCCCAGACTTTCTCTGAAAGAGGTCCATTTATCTTGTCCTGGAGCTTCAGCCTGAGAGCTAGGCTTCAAGTTTGCCTTGAGGCTAGAGAGGTACTCTCAGGAAATATAGACCAGGAGACATCATCTTTACACTCTCTCTCTCTGCCTTACTATAGCTCACCTGTACCTCCCAAAAAGGGGCCTATACACTTCTCTGGAGCCCAATTTTTGCAAGGGTTGCAAAGGGGACAGCACCTGATCTCCTAATCTCGAAGCCAGCAGGATCTACAATGACAGTCCCACAGGATTGTATATATTACATATTTTAAAAGCTGCTGCCTAAGTAAGGGTCTGGCCTCTAATTGACCTGAAACTAGATGCTGGTACATCCTCAACAACTGAAGCTATTAAAAATAAATCAGGCTGCTTAGACAATGACAAAGGTTCAAGAAACATCCAAAAGTTAGGGCAAGGTTAAATAATAAGGTTCATGTTCTAAAGGAGTGCACTCCCGAAAGACTAGGAAAAATAGCTGTTTCACCTAATACATAGAAAAAAGTAAAATAAAAAAGAGTCAAGTAAAATGAAGAAACAGAGAAATATGTTCTAAACAAAAGAATAAGATAAAACCTCTGGAAAAAACCTTAATGAAATATGGATAAGTAATTCACCTAAAAAAGAGTTCAAAGTAACAGTCATAAAGATGCTCACCAAACTTGGAAGAAGAATGGATAAACACAGTGAGAACTTCAACAAAAAGATAGAAAATACAAGAATATATCAAAAAGAACTCATAGAACTGAAGAATATAATAACTGAATTGAAAAATACGCAAGAGATTCAACAAGACATTAGATGAAGCAGAAGAAAGGATCGGTAATCTCAAAAACAGGACAGTGGAACTCATCCAAGCAGAGAAAAAAATAATTTTTAAAAAGTAATGATAGGGAGGAGCAAGATGGCGGAGGAGTAGGAGACCTAAATGTCGTCTGGTCCCAAGAATTCAGCTAGATAGGGATCAAACCATTCTGAACACCTACAAACTCAACAAGAGATCAAAGAAAAGAATAGCAGCAACTCTCTGAACAGAAAAGCGACCACTTTCTAGAAGGTAGGACATGCGGAGAAGTGAATCTGAGGCGATATTCTGAAAGATAGACGGCAGGGGGAGGGGACCTCCCTCGGCCGCTTCTGGCAAGTGATAGAGCCGCGGAGCACAAAATCGGAACTTTTATTAGAGGTCTGCTCCACTGAGGGATGTTGCTCCAGTGGCTAAATGGGGGGTGGGGGGTGCAACTCTTCCTGGAACAGTGTGGTCTCAGAACCCTTGGGGTCACAAAAAGACCGGGGGTGCCTGAGTGGCAGAGCTCCCAGGTATCGGAGCAGGGAAGCCGGCTGCAGAGAAGGAGCCAAGGTGCAGGCTCTCAGCTCGGGGTTGCCATAAACCGTGATCCGGGGCACAGTCAGGCCACTGCTCTTCCAGCAGGGACCCAACAAGTGGCAGAGCCGGGGAGACCCCCTTCCACCCCTGGGAGGAACGGAGTGGGAGCGCACGGCAGAGATCTGCTGGGTTTGGAGACTCCACACGGGGTCAGGTGCCAGAGACAGAAATGCTCAGTCACAGGCCAGGTGAGCACGGAGTGTGGCCAGAGACCAGGGAGACAGCAGTGACTGACTGCTTTGCTCTGGGGGTGCACTGAGGAGTGGGGCCCTGAGTTCTCGGCTCCTCTGGGGAGGAGACTGGGAGGCTGCCATTTTCACTCTCGTCCTCCAAAGCCGTACAGAAAGTTTGCAGGGAACAAAAGCTCCCGAGAGCAAACTGGAGATTACTTAGCCCGCCCTGGCAAGGGTGGGGCAATTCCGCCTCGGGCAAAGACATTTGAGAACCACTGCAACAGGCCCCGCCCCCCAGGAGGTCAGCAAGAACAGCCAGCCAAGACCAAGTTTACCGATCATTGAGAAGGGCAGAACGCCAGCACTAGGGCAATACTGCACATAGAATTAATGGCTTTTTTCCCCGATTCTTTATTCTTTCAAAGTTAATTTTTTTTTAATTTTCTTTTTTTTTTTGAATTTCTCTTTTTCCCTTTTTCAACCAACATCTTATCAATCCCTTTTTTAAAAAATCGTTTTTGTTTTTCATTTTTAGAGTCATATTCTATCCCTTCATTGTAGTTAACCTTATTTTTGGTATATATATATACATATATATATATATATACATATATGTAAGTTGTTCTCTCTTTAAAATTTTGGGATACAGATTCTTCTAACAGACCAAAATATACCCTAAATCTCTAGTGTATGGATTTGTTCTAGTCTCCTGCCTGATCATGTTCTCTTTTTTTTTTTTAAATCCTCTTCTTTCTTTTTTCAACCAACTTCTTATCAATTCCATTTATAAAATCTTTTATAATTTTCATCTTTACAGTCATATTCCATCCCTTCATCATATTTACCCTTATTTTTATACATATATAAGTTTTTCTGTCTTTAAAATTTGGGGAGGCACTTTCTCTAACACACCAAAATATGCCCAAAATCTAGTGTGTGGCACTGATCTATGCACCAGCCTGATCATATTTGATCATATTCATTTTTTTGTTTGTTTCTATCTTTTTCTTTTTTCTTTCTTTCCCTTTCTTTTCACCGGTTTCAGGTCTCTCCTGATTTGTTTAGTGTGCATTTCTCTGGGGATGTTGTTACCCTGTTAGCATTTTGTTCTCTCATTCATCTATTCTCCTCTGGACAAAATGACAAGATGGAAAAAATCACCTCAACAAAAAGAACAAGAGGCAGTACTGACTCCCAGGGACCTAATCAATACGGACATTAGTAAGATGTCAGAACTAGAGTTCAGAATGACGATTTTAAAGATACTAGCTGGGCTTGAAAAAAACATGGAAGATATTAGAGAAACCCTTTCTGGAGAAGTAAAAGAAATAAAATCTAACCAAGTCGAAATCAAAAAGGCTATTAATGAGGTGCAATCAAAAATGGAGGCTCTAACTGCTAGGATAAATGAGTTAGAAGAGAGAATTAGTGATATAGAAGACCAAATGATGGAAAATAAAGAAGTTGAGAAAAAGAGAGATAAACAACTACTGGATCACAAGGAGAGAATTCGAGAGATAAGTGATACCATAAGACGAAACAATATTAGAATAATTGGGATATGAGAAGAAGAAAGAGAGAGAGGGGCAGAAGGTATATTGGAGCAAATTATAGCAGAGAACTTCCCTAATTCGGGGAAGGAAACAGGCATCAAAATCCAGGAGGCACAGAGAACCCCTCTCAAAATCAATAAAAATAGGTCAAGACCCTGACATCTAATAATAAAACTTAGGAGTCTCAGAGACAAAGAGAAAATCCTGAAAACAGCTCGGGATAAGAGATCTGTAACCTACAATGGTAGAAACATTAGATTGGCAACAGAACTATCCACAGAGACCTGGCAGGCCAGAAAGGACTGGCATGATATGTTCAGAACACTAAACGAGAAAAATATGCAGCCAGGAATACTATATCCAGCTAGGCTGTCATTGAAAATAGAAGGAGAGATAAAAAGCTTCCAGGACAAATAAAAACTAAAGGAATTTGCAAACATGAAACCAGCCCTACAAGAAATATTGAAAGGGGTCCTCTAAGCAAAGAGAGAGCCTAAAAGTAACATAGACCAGAAAGGAACAGAGAAAACATACATTACAGTCACCTTACAGGCAATACAATGGCACTAAATTCATATCTTTCAATAGTTACCCTGAATGTAATTTGGCTAAATGTCCCAATCAAAAGACACAGGCGATCAGACTGGATAAAAAAACAAGACCCATCGATATGCTGTCTGCAAGAGACTCCTTTTAGACCCAAAGACACCCCGAGATTGAAAGCGAGGGGGTGGAAAACCATTTGCCATTCTAATGGACACCAAAAGAAAGCTGAGGTGGCAATCCCTATATCAGACAAATTAGATTTTTTTTTAAAGATTTTATTTATTTATTTGACAGAGAGAGAGACAGCAAGAGAGGGAACACAAGCAAGAAGAGAGGAAGAGGCAGGCCTCCCGCTGAGCAGGGAGCCCGATGTGGGGCTCAATCCCAGGACCCCGGGATCACGACCCGAGCCAAAGGCAGACGCTTAACGACTGAGCCACCCAGGTGCCCTGGGACAAATTAGATTTTAAACCAAAGACTATAATAAGAGATGAGGAAGGACACTATGTCCTACTTAAAATGTCTATCCAACAAGATCTAACAACTGTAAATATCTATGCCCCTAACATGGGAACAGCCAATTATATAAGCCAATTAATAACAAAAGCAAAGAAACACATCGACAACAATACAATAATAGTGGGGGACTTTAACACCCCCTTCACTGAAATGGACAGATCATCTAAGCAAAAGATCAACAAGGAAATAAAGACTTTAAATGACACACTGGACCAAATGGAATTCACAGATCTATTCAGAACATTCCATCCCAAAGCAACAGAATACACATTCTTCTCTAGTGCCCATGGAACATTCTCCAGAATAGATCACATCCTAGCTCACAAATCAGGTCTCAACCAGTACCAAAAGACTAGGATCATTCCCTGCATATTTTCGGACCACAGTGCTTTGAAACTAGAATTCAATCACAAGAGGAAAGTCGGAAAGAACTCAAATACATGGAGGCTAAAGAGCATCCTACTGAAGAATGAATGGGCCAACCAGGAAATTAAAGAAAAATTTTAAAAAATCATGGAAACAAATGAAAATGAAAACACAACTGTTTAAAATCTTTGGGATGCAGCAAAGGCAGTCCTAAGAAGAAAGTATATAGCAACACAAGCCTTTCTCAAGAAACAAGAAAGGTCTCAAATACACAACCTAACCCTACACCTAAAGGAGCTGGAGAAAGAACAGCAAATAAAGCCTAAACCCAGCTGGAGAAGAGAAATAATAAAGATCAGAGCAGAAATCAATGAAATAGAATCCAAAAGAACAGTAGAACACACCAATGAAACTAGGAGGTGGTTCTTTGAAAAAATTAATAAGATTGATAAACCCCTAGCCAGACTTATCAAAAAGAAAAATGACCCAAATAAATAAAATCATGAATGAAAGAGGAGAGATCACAACCAACACCAAAGAAATACAAACAATTATAAGAACATATTATGAGGGCGCCTGGGTGGCTCAGTTGGTTAAGCGACTGCTTTCGGCTCAGGTCATGATCCTGGAGTCCCGGGATCGAGTCCCACATCCCTGCCGAGCAGGGAGCCCGCTTCTCCCTCTGACCCTCCTCCCTCTCATGTGCTCTCTCTCTCTCATTCTCTCTCTCTCAAATAAATAAATAAAATCTTTAAAAAAAATAAAAAATAAATAAAAAATAAAAAGAACATATTATGAGCAACTATATGCCAGCAAATTAGATAATCTGGAAGAAATGGATGCATTTCTAGAGATGTATCAACTACCAAAACTGAAACAGGAAGAAATAGAAAACCTGAAGTCCTATAACCACTAAGGAAATTGAAGCAGTCATCAAAAATCTCCCAACAAGAGCCCAGGGCCAGATGGCTTCCTAGGAGAATTCTACCAAACATTTCAAGAAGAATTAATACCTATTCTTCTGAAACTGTTCCAAAAAATAGAAATGGAAGGAAAACTTGCAAACTCGTTTTACGAGGGCACCATTACCTTGATCCCAAAACCAAAGACCCCATCAAAAAGGAGAATTACAGACCAATATCCTTGATGAACATGGATGCAAAAATTCTCACCAAAATACTAGCAATAGGATCCAACAGTACATTAAAAGGATTATTCACATGATCAAGTGGGATTTATCCCTGGGCTGCAAGGTTGGTTCAACATCTGCAAATCAATGTGATACAATACATTAATAAAAGAAAGAACAAGAACCATCTGATCCTCTCAACAGATGCAGAAAAAGCATTTGACAAAGTACAGCATCCTTTCTTGATCAAAACTCTTCAGAGTATAGAGAAAGAGGGCACATACCTCAATATCATAAAAGTCATCTATGAAAAACCCACAGCAAATACCATTCTCAATGGGGAAAAACTGAGAGCTTTCCCCCTAAGGTCAGGAACACGACAGGGATGTCCACTATCACCACTGCTATTCAACATAGTATTAGAAGTCCTAGTCACAGCAATCAGAAAACAAAAAGAAATAAAAGGCATCTGAATTGGCAAAGAAGAAGTCAAACTCTCATTCTTTGCAGATGATAGGACACTTTATGTGGAAAACTCAAAAGACTCCACCCCAAAACTGCTAGAACTCATACAGGAATTCAGTAAAGTGGCAAGATATAAATTCAATGCACAGAAATCAGTGGCATTCCTATACACCAACAACAAGACAGAAGAAAGAGAAATTAAGGAATCGATTCCATTTACAATTGCACCCAAAACCATAAGATACCTAGGAATGAATCTAACCAAAGACGCAAAGAATCTGTACTCAGAAAGCTATAAAATACTCAAGAAAGAAATTGAGGAAGACACAAAGAAATGGAAAAACGTTCCATGCTCATGGAATGGAAGAACAAATATTGTGAAGATGTCAATGCTACCTAGAGCAATCTACACATTCAATGAAATCCCTATCAAAATACCATCCACTTTTTTCAAAGAAATGGAACAAATAATCCTAAAATTTGTATGGAACCAGAAAAGACCCCAAATAGCCAGAGGAATTTGAAAAAGAAAAGCAAAGCTGGTGGCATCACATTCCGGACTTCAAGCTCTATTACAAAGCTGTCATCATCAAGACAGTGTGGTAGTGGCACAAAAACAGACACATAGATCAATGGAACAGAACAGAGAGCCCAGAAATGGACCCTCACCTCTATGGTCAACTAATCTTTGGCAAAGCAGAAAAGAACATCCAATGAAAAAAGACAGTCTCTTCAACAAATGGTGTTGGGGAAATTGGACAGCCACATGCAGAACAATGAAACTGGACCATTTCCTTATACCACACACAAAAATAGACTCAAAATGGATGAAAGACCTCAATGTGAGACAGGAATCCATCAGAATCCTTGAGGAGAACACAGACAGCAACCTCTTCGACCTCAGCCACAGCAACTTCTTCCTAGAAACATCACCAAAGACAAGGGAAGCAAGGGCTAAAATGAACTATTGGGACTTCATCAAGGTAAAAAGCTTTTGCACAGCAAAAGAAACACTCAACAAAACCAAAAGACAATCGACAGAATGGGAGAAGATATTTGCAAATGACTTATCAGATAAAGGGCTAGTATCCAAAATCTATGAAGAACTTATCAACTCAACACCCAAAGAACAAATGATCCAATCAAGAAATGGGCAGAAGACGTGAACAGACATTTTTCCAAAGAAGACATCCAAATGGCCAACAGACACATGAAAAAGTGCTCCACATCCCTCGGCATCAGGGAAATCCAAATCAAAACCTCAGTGAGATACCACCTCACACCAGTCTGAAGGGCTAAAATTAACAAGTCAGGAAATGACAGATGTTGGTGGGGATGGGGAGAAAGGGGAACCCTCCTACGCCTTTGGTGGGAATGCAAGCTGGTGTAGCCAATGTGGAAAACAGTATGGATGTTCCTCAAAATTTGAAAACAGAGCTACCCTATGACCTAGCAATTGCACTACTGGGTACTGACCCCAAAGACACAAATGTAGGGATCCAAAGGGGTACGTGTGCCCCGATGTTTATAGCAGCAATGTCCACAATAGCCAAACTCTGGAAAGAGCCAAGAAGTCCATCGACAGATGAATGGATAAAGAAGATGTGGTACATATTCACAATGGAATATTATGCAGCCATCAAAAGGAATGAAATCTTGCCATGTGCAACAACGTGGCTGGAACTGGAGGGTATTATGCTGAAATAAGTCAATCAGAGAAAGACATGTATCATATGATCTCACTGATATGAAGAATTCTTAATCTCAGGAAACAAACTGAGGGTTGCTAGAATGGTGGGGGGTGGGAGGGATGGGGTGGCTGGGTGATAGACATTGGGTAGGGTCTTTCTATGGTGAGCACTGTGAATTGTGTAAGACTGTTGAATCACAGACCTGTACTTCTGAAACAAATAATACATTATATGTTAAAAAAAAAAAAAGAAGAAGAAGAACAAGATAGCAGGAAGGGAAAAATGAAGGGCGGGAAATCGGAGACGGAGATGAACCATGAGAGACTATGGACTCTGAGAAACAAACTGAGGGTTCTAGAGGGGAGGGGGGTTGGGGGATGGGTTAGCCTGGTGATGGGTATTAAAGAGGGCATGTACTAAATGGAGCACTGGGTGTTATATAGAAACAATGAATCATGGAACACTATATCAAAAACTAATGATGTACTGTATGGTGACTAATAGAACACAATAAAAAAAAAAAAAGTAATGATAGGGGCACCTCGGTGGCTCAGTCAGTTGAGCATCTGCCTTCGGCTTGGGTCGTGATCCCCCAGTCTCAGGATCAGGCCCTGAGTTGGGCACCCTGCTCGGTGGGAGTCAGCTTCTCTCTCTGCCCTGTACCCCACTAGTGCTCTCTCTCTCTCCCTCTCGAATAAATGAATAAAATCTTAAAAAAAAAAAATAATGATAGCTTAAGGGACTAAGGGGATCAAAATCAAGCAAAATAACATTCACATTATTAGGGTCCCAGAAGGAAAAGAGAAAGAGACAGAAAATTTATTTGAAGAAATAATGGCTGAAAACTTCTCCAACCCGGGGCAGGAATCAAACACTCTAGGAAGTCCAGAAAGTTCCAAATAAGATGAACCCAAAGAAATCTACACAATTATAATGACACATTATAATTAAAATGTCTAAGTTAAAGATAAAGAGAGAATCTTAAAAGCAGTGAGAGAAAAAACAATGTGTTAGTTATAAGGTAACTCTCAGAAGACTATCAGATTTTCAGCAGAAATTCTGCAGGCCCAAAGAAAGTGGCATGATATATTCAAAGCACTGAAACGAAAAAGTTCCAACCAAGAATACTTGCTCAGCAAAATTATCATTTAGAATTGAAGGGGAGATAAAGTTTTCTCAACAAGCAAGCATTGAAGAAGTTCATCATGACTAAACCAGTCTTACAAGAAATGTTAAAGGAACTTCTTTAAAATGAAAACAGGTTTTAATTACTAACAAGAAAATCTGTGAAAATATAAATCACACTGGTAAAAAGTAAATATACAGTAAATCAATTTTAAGAAACACACTGGAAATATCACAAATATGTAGAGATTTGACCAACATGCTACTGAACAGTGAAGAAATGAAAGGAGAAATCAAAAAATATCCTGAGAAAAGCAAAAATGGAAATAAACACAATATACCAAAATTTATGGGATATAGCAAAAGCAGTTCCAAGAGAGAAGTTCAGCGCAATACAGGTCTACCTCAAGAAAGAAGAAAAAATCTCAAATACTCTAATTGTACACCCCAAGGAACTAGAAAAAGAACAACGCCCAAAGTTATTAGAAGGAAGGAAATAACAAAGATCAAAGGAGAAATAAATATAGATTAAAAAGACAAGAGAGGGGCACCTGGGTGGCTCAGTCGTTAAGCGTCTGCCTTCGGCTCAGGTCATGATCCCAGGGTCCTGGGATCGAGCCCCGCATCGGGCTCCCTGCTCCACGGGAAGCCTGCTTCTCCCTCTCCCGCTCCCCCTGCTTGTGTTCCCTCTTTCTCTATCTCTGTCTGTCAAATAAATTAAAAAAATCTTTAAAAAAAAAAAAAAAAAAAAAAAAAAAAAGACAAGAGAAAGAATTAATGAAGCCAACAGCTGGTTCCCTGAAAGATAAACAAAATTGGCAGAACTTTAGATAGACCCATGAAGGGAAAAAAAAGGGGGGTGCCTGGATGGCTCAGTCGGTTGAGCTTTCAACTCTTAGTTTATGGCTCAGGTCATGATCTTAGGGTCCTGAGACTGAGCCCTGCCTCAGGCTCCATGCTCAGCAAAGAGTCTGCTTATCCCTCTCCCTCTGCTCTTCCCCACACACATTCTCTCTCTCTAATAAATAAAATCTTAAAAAAAAAAAAAGAGGGCTTGAATATATAAAATCAGAAATGAAAAAGAAAATGTTACAACTGATAAAAAAAAATATAAAGGATCATAAGGGACTACTATGAACAATTATACACCAACATATGTGGACAACCTAGAAGAAATAAATTCCTAGAAACATACAACCTTCCAAGATTGAGCCATAAAAAAACAGAAAATTTGAATATACCAATTACTAGTAAGGAGACTGAACTGGTAATCAAAAACTTCCCAATAAACAAGTCTACAACCAGACAGCTTCACTAGTGAATTCTCCCAATCACTCAAAAAGAATTAATATAAATCTCTCTTAAAATCTTTCTAAAAAACTAAAGACAAGGAAAAGTTCCTGAACTTATTTTACAAGACTAGCATTAATTATCCTGATACCAAAATCAAGGACTCCACAAGAAAAGAAAATTACAGGCCAATATCTCTGATGAACACAAATGCAAAAATGTTCAACAAAAAACTAGCAAACTGAATGCAAAAATATATTAAAAGTATCATACACCACAATCAAGTGGGATTTATTCCAGGGATGCAAGTTTGGTTTGACATATACATATCAAAAAACATGATACATCACATTAACAAAATAAAGGATAAAAGCCATATAATCATCTTAACAGATGCAGAAAAGCATTTGGCAAAACTCAACATCCACTAAGACCAAATATGACAACTCTCAACATAATAAAGACCAAATATGAGAACTAACATCATACTAAATGGTGAAAAGCTGTAAGCTTTCCCTCTAAAATCATAAACAAGAGAGAAATGACCACTCTTGCCACTTTTATTCAACACAGGACTGGAACTCCTAACCACAGCAATTAGGCAAGAAAAAGAAATACAAGGCATCCAAATTGGAAAGGAAGAAGTAAAGATGTCACTATTTGTAGATGACATGATTTTATATATAGAAATTTCTAAAGACTCCACCAAGAAACAGAATAAATAAATGCAATAAAGTTGCAGGATATAAAACCAATATACAAACTATGTTGCATTTCTATATATGAAAAAGAAACTATCAAAAAGGAAAGTAAGAAAACAATCCCATTTACAATTACATGTAAAAGAATAAAATACCTAGCAATAAATTTATCAAGGAGGTAAAAGACCCGCACACTGAAAAGTATAAGATACTAATGAACGAAATTGTGGAAAGAGCACAAATAAATGGGAAGACATTCCATACTCATGGATTCAAAGAATTAAAAAGATCATTCACCATGATCAGGTGGGATTTATTCCTGGGATACAAGGATGGTTCAATATTCACAAATCAATCAATATCATACACCACTTCAACAAAACAAAGCATAAAAATATTTGATCATTTCAATAGATACAGAAAAAGCATTTGGCAAGATTTAACATCCATTCATTGTAGAAATTCTCAACAAAATGGGGTTCGAAGAACATACCTCAATATAATAAAGGCCTTACATGAAAAACCCACAGCTACCATCATACATTTTTCTTAGTGAAAAACTAAGCTTTCCCTCTAGGGAACAAGACAAGGACATCCACTTTTGCCATTTTTATTCAACATAATACTGGAAATCCTAGCCACAGCAACTAGACAAGAAAAAGAAAAAAAGAGGCATCCATTTTGGTAAGGAAGAAGTTAAACTGTACCTATTTGTAAACAACATGATACTATACATATAAAATCCTAAAGACTCCACCAAAAAACTACTAAAAGTAATAAATGAAGTCAGTACACAAAATTAATACCCAGAAATCAGTAGCATTTGTATACACTAACAACAAAGTCACAGAAAGATAAATTTAGAAAACAATACAATTTATAATTGCGTCAAAAAAACAAAATGCCAAGGAATAAACTTAACCAAGACGTAAAAGACCTTTACTGTGAAAACTATAAAACACTGATTAAAGAAACTGAAGATGACACAAATTGAAAAATTAATATTGTCAAAATATCCACATTACCAAAGCAATCCATGGATTCAATCCAATCCCAACAAAATCCCAACAGCATTTTTCACAGAACTAGAACATATGATACTAAAATGTATATGGAACCACAGAAGATCTTGAATAGCCAAAGCAATCTTGAAAAATAAAAACAAAACTGGAGGTATCACAATTCTGGATTTCAAGATATACTACCAAAGCTGTAATAATCAAAACACCATGGTATTGGCACAAAAATAGACACATAGATCAATGTAACAGAATAGACACCCCAAAAATAAACCCACAATTATATGGTCAATTAATCCATGACAAAGGAGGCAGAATATACAAAGGAGAAATGACTGTCTTTTCAATAAATGGTGCTGGGAAAATTGGACAGCTACACAAAAAAAGAATAGAACCAGACTACTTTATAACACCATACACAAGAATAAATTCAAAATGTGTTAAAGACTTAAACATGAGACATGAAACCATAAAAATCCTAGAGGAGAACACAGGCAGTAATTTCTCTGACATCAGCCATACATAGTAACAGTTTTCTAGATGTGTCTCTAAAGACAAGGGAAACAAAAGTAAAATTAAACTATTGGGACTACACCAAAATAAAAAGCTTTTGCACAATAAAGGAAACCAACAACAGAGAACATAAGGAATGGGAGAAGATATTTGCAAATAATATATCCAATAAGGGGTTAATATCCAAAATATATAAGGAACTTACACAACTCAACACCAAAAAGCAAATAATCTGATTAAAAATGGGCAGAGGACTTGAATAGGGAAAAAAAGGAACCGTTGTGCACTTTTGGTGGGAATGCAAACTGGTTCAGCCACTGTAGAAAACAATATGGAAGACAATATGGAGGTTCCTCAAAAAATTAAAAATAGAATTACCATATGATCCAGTAATTCCACTACTGCGTATTTACCCAAAGAAAATGAAAACACTAAAAAAAGAAAATGAAAACATTTATTCAAAAAGATATATGCACCCCTATGTTTATAGCAGCATTATTTACAACAGCCAAATTATGGAAGCAGTCCAAGTATTCATTGATAGATGAATGGATAAGGAAGATGTGGGATATATACATATAAATATATAATATTTCATGTATAATATAACATAAATATATATTAATATGTAATATATTAATATATATAATTTAGCCATAAAAAAGAATGAAATCTTGTTATTTGCAACAATATGGAGCTAGAAATTATAATGCTAAGGGAAATAAATCAGTCAGAGAAAGACAAATACCATATGATTTCATTCATATGTGGAATTTAAGAAACAAAACAAAGGGAAAAGAGACAAAAAAAAGAGTCTTAAATATAGAGAACAAACTGGTGGTTACCAGAGGCAAGGTGGGTGGAGCCATGGGTAAACTAGGTGAAGGGTATTAAGAATACACTTACCATGATGAGCACTGAGTAATGCGTAAAATTCCTGAATCACTATGCTGTACACCTGAAACTAATGTAACACTGCATGTTAACCGCAATGGAACTTAAGAATAAAAAAAAAAATTTTTAAGAATTCAAAGTAGAATTTAAAAAGAATGGCCACAGGACTTGAATAGACATTTTTCCGAAGAAGACATAGAAGTGGCAAACAGGCACATGAAAGAATGCTCAAGGTCACTAATCATCAGGGAAATGCAAATCAAAACCACAAGGAGGCATCACTTCATACCTGTCAGACTGGCTATTACAAAAAGATAAAAAATAATAATAAGTGTTGGTGAGGATGTGGAATAAAGGGAACCCTCCTACACTGTTGGTGGGAATGTAAATCGGTACAGCCACTATGGAAAATAGTATAGGGATTCCTCAAAAAAATTAAAAATAGAACTAGTGTACAATACAGCAATTCCACTTCTGGGTAAATATCTGAAGAAAATTAAAACACTAATTTGAAGACATATATGCACCCTTATGATCACTGCAGCATTACTTGCAGTAGCCAAGATGTAGAAGCAACCTAAGGCATATTACTCAACCATAAAAAGAATGAAATCCTGCCATTTGCGACAACATGGATAGACCTAGAGGGTATTATGGTAATTGAAATAAGCCAGAGAAAGAGGACTACCACATGATTTCACTTATATGTGGAATCTAAAAAACAAAACAAATGAACAAACAAGACAAAAACAGACTAATAGATACAAGAAACTATTGGTTACCAGAGGTGGAAGGTGTTGGGGAAATGGGAGAAATAGGTGAAGGGGATTAAGAGGTACAAACTTCCAGTTATAAAATAAATAAGTTCTGGGAATGTAACATATAGCATAGGGAATATAGTCAATAATACTGCAATAATTTTGTAGGTGACAGATGGTAACCAGATTTATCATAAAATCCTCTCATAATGTATAACAATACTGAATCACTATAATGTACACCTGAAACTAATAGGATACTGTATGTCAATAATACTCCAATAAAAAAAGTGCAGTGTACTATATGTCAATTATATTTCAATAATGCGATTAGCAGGACTTAGACACAAACTGGTGAAAATGTGAGCACCACAATAATGGTAGTAATATATTGCAATACATTGAATTTTTTTAAATATGTGAGTTCATCTAAAAAGGAGAGAGAGAAAATTTAGAGAAGAATGCCAGATTAAAAATACAAAATAAATTTGACAATCAGAAAAATGATCATTTGCAAACCAATATTATAATTTAATCAGGTGTAAATCAGCAATTGATTCTAAAACATGGTTTATACTCTTTTATACATTTTTTATATTTCACATTTTATTAAATCTACTAGCATTCTTAGTCTAACAATTTTAAGTTTGCTGTTATTTCTCACCCAGTTTCTTTGCAAAACTCAACCTGGTGAACTTCTCTTATAGTGGGCAGCAGTTTTGATAAAGGCATGCTGAACTACAAAGTCATGGTAGCATTCTCTAGGGAAGACTTTGATACAAATGAAAAGTTCTGGCAATAGAATAGAGGTTATTTACAAGTCCTGATCTAGTCTGAAAAATAACTTAGATCTGTTTCAAGTCATTTTCACAAACAATAGAGATGCGTATTCCCAAGAATCAATAAAGAAGGATGCTTTTTTACAATGTTTTTTAAGATTTTTGTGATGATGACAAGACTGCATATAAAATGTTCTTCAATTTCCACACATTTTATGAGGTGAGACTGAAGCAAAGAGACAGGGTTATATGTTTGTTTTCCATTCTTCTTGCTATCTGTGATAGCTGACATTCTCTTTACTATAGAAATAAAAATAAAATAGAAAGAAATCTCAAATGTTACTAATATGTTTTTAGCAGCAAAGCATGCAATCTGAATGTTTCACCTCTAGCAATTTCAGTATTATTTTATTTCAATTAGCTAGGGAACTACTGCTTTATATAGCTGCAGGTGTAAAAAGGAGTGAAATGCCTCCAGTGATTGAGGCTGCTGCCAGTATCCTGATAGGAATTTTGAATATACATCTTCTGCATCTCTCCTTTCCCTCCTTCCTTTTAAGCATCAAAATACCTGGGGAAATCAAGTTAATCATGAACTGTTCTGTTATACTTAGAATACATCCTTAGTTTAAAAAAATAATAATAAACTAGAAAGTTGTATTAGTCATTATTAAAAGGTTGAAACAATCAGAGAAGCAAAACCACAAAAAAAAGGTCATATTACATATTTCTGATTTGAAAGTAATGTGATAACTCTTAAGGAAATGAAGTAGACTTTAATGATTTTTTAAAAGAAACTATAGAAAAAGAAAAAAGATTTATACTTCTCTTTATTTTTCCTACTTTTTTTTTTAAGATTATTTATTTATTTATTTGACAGAGAGAGAGCAAGAGCAAGAGAGGAAACACAAGCAGGGTGAGTGGGAGAGGGAGAAACAGGCTCCCCGCTGAGCAGGAAGCCTGATGCGGGGCTCGATCCCAGGACCTGAGCCGAAGGCAGACGCTTAACGACTGAGTCACCCAGGCGCCCCTATTTTTCCTACTTTTACTAAGATGTTTCTCAGTTTCTGCTTCCTATACCCAAGACAGTTGAAAATTTCCTCCCACTTTAATCTAAGGAAATTATTCAGTAGTACTCTATTCTGTTTCCACCTCAAATGGTCTAACACCAATTGGATGTATGGCAACTCATTTATGACACCACGTTAGCATCAGACTCACAGTTTAAGGGCTCAGTTTTCCACAAGTCTGCTCTCACTTCAGAGGTCAGCTGCAAGTCTCAGAGGGTCCCCCAGGCCCCTGCACTTTTGATCAACTGGCTACCAATTCAGGAGGTCCCCATTATCCCCTTCCTCTTTAATAATTCACTAGAACAACTCACAGAACTTAGGAAAGTGCTATACTTATGATTACACATACGAGGACCAGACAAATGAGATTCATGGAGCGAGGTCTATCTCTCATGGAGTCTGGGCATATCACCCTCCTGGCACATCTACATGTTCACCAACCAAGAAACTCCACTGGGCTTCAATATCCACAGCTTTTATTGGGGTTTCTTCACACAGGCATGACTGATTAAATATTGGCGACATGACTGAACCCAATCTCCAGCTATTCTCTCCTCCCTTGAGATCAGGCTGACCCAAAGTTACAACTTTCTAATGATATGGTTGGTTTTTCTGGTGACCAGCCTGCATCCTGAAGCTATTTAGGGGCCCAGCATGAGTCACATCTTAGCATAATATAGTCCTATCACTCAGGTGATTCCAAGGGGTTTTAGGAGTTCCATGCCAGGAACACAGGACAACAATCAGACTATTTTTTTTTATTATACCACACATGTCTAGCTGGTTCTGGTGCCTTTGAGTAGCCACATGGGCCACTCTCACATTTCCTATTGTCTAGGGTTCAATGCCCTGAACTATCCTATCCTACCTATTTTGATTTTAAGGCTCACTCCATTTGCTCGACACCTTATGATTCACCAAATAGACCAGTCATTCCACCATCACACCCTTGCCTCCAGCTCTCAGCTTGGCCTGTAGCTCCTCTTTTTCCAGATTACATCTTCAACTCTCCTGCCCATGAATTTTCTTCCAGTTAATCAATTAAACAATCTCTTTGGACTAATGAATTAATGCCTTGACAGAACAAACTGACTACAACTAATTTCTTAATAGGATCAAGAACTAAGATTGTGCATATGAACATGACTTTACTATAGCAGGAAATTCTTGTACAGTAAATTTCTTGTAGAAATCCTGAAAACCCATTTATTCAAATAGCCAACTATTCAACTAGCCCCCTCTCAAAACAATAGATTGCTCATCAGAATAAATAGCTCCTCCTACAAACAACACATAACTCAAAAGGTTATTAAATGACTCTTTATGAATCAAAACTTACTTCAAAACCCTCACCTTGCTGTGCTCACTAATCTTAAATTATTATGTCATGAGGACTGTTCAATCCCAACTAGCCCCATCATTGAAAGACCTCCTAAAACCAAACCCCAAATTCTTTTTTTTTTAGTATTTTTTAATTTTTTTAAAATTTTTATTTATTTATTTGACAGAGAGAGACACAGCGAGAGCGGGAACACAAGCAGGGGGAGTGGGAGAGGGAGAAGCAGGCTTCCCGCTGAGCAGGGAGCCCGACGTGGGACTCGATCCCAGGACCTTGGGATCATGACCTGAGCCGAAGGCAGTCGCTTAACCAACTGAGCCACCCAGGTGCCCCTAGTATTTTTTTAAAGATTTTTTTTTAGTTATTCATTTGACAGAGGGAGTGCACAAGCAAGGGGAGCGGCAGGCAGAGGGAGAAGCAGTCTCTGTGCTGAGCAGGGAGCCTGGTGCGGGGCTCAATCACAGGACCCTGGGATCATGACCTGAGCTGAAGGCAGCCGCTTAAACGACTGAGACACCCAGGCGCCCGCCAGACCCCAAATTCTTACAAATATCTGCCCTTAATCTCTCCTCTAAGATACTCTAAGATTCTGTCAAGAAGGTGCCCTCCTTTACTGGAGAACAATAAACTTCATTTTGCTTAGCTTAACTTTGCTTATTATTTCAGTGGTCTTTTCAGCAAGCTGGCCATCAGTAATGGCCACTGAAACTTTTCCTTCTGTAAGATTCAGATAAGGGTAGCCTTCCCACCAGTTTAACCTAGTTTCACAGAAATGATTCTGGTATGGGATGTTGATGATCCTCTGGTACTGCTATTTTTGCTATCTCTGTGAATAATAGACTTTGACCCGGGAGTCTTGCATCTTCTGACAGCGTCCACAAAACTGCGGTAGGCTAACTTCTTATCTTACAAACAGGGTAAAATCTTAGAATTGTAAGAGTTCTTGACAACCTATTATATTAGAGAGTAGAAATAAAGAATTTCTAGATAACAATGTGTGAATAATACTCTGAGGTGGTTCTTTTGTATGAAAGAACAAAATAGAAAATGGAATTGACAAAAATCCATTAAACTTAACTTTTAGTGGAATTGGATATTTGATTTTAAGCGGTCCAGAGAATGTCAAATAGTTCCATAATTCAGTTTTTAAAATGAATTTAAACCATTTTCATGTGTAGATATGATATTAAAAATGAACACAAATGGTTTTGATTTTCTAAAAAGTAGTATTATTCAAAATAATATCTTGTATTTGTTGTCTGGAATTTTCTCTTGACTTAATTCTATTTTTTTTAATTCCAAGGAAAGCTATTGATAAGAAATGTTACCATTCAAGAATATGAGTTGGTTGAGGGCAATAACCCTTTTTTATCATCTTTATCATCTTTAAATAACCTTTTTTTATCATTACACAACAGTGTCCTACATATGATACATGCTCAATAAAGAAAAAATGATGGAAGAAAAAGAAAAGAAAATATGAAAAAATGAAAAATAGATTATGAAAATGGAACATAAAATAAAGGTAAGCTTATAAAGAAGAATAAGGAGATTAAAAAAAGAAGAAAACTGTGAAGAAGGGGAAAGTCAGGAAGGAGAATAAAAGAATTCTTTTTGTATCACACAACAACAACATGGCAAGGAATTTTCAAGGCTTAGTAAAGTTTTGACAGAAGCTACAGAGATTACAGAATTTGTGTTTAAAAAATTAATAAAGAGAAGCAAATCACATAAAGGGCAAAAGTCCCTTTCTTTCATTTTTCTCATCTGTGGATGATTGTCCTAGAAGTGTATTCCAAGGGCTACAGGACCACTGCCAAGAGGTGCTGAAGGCAGGTCACAGGCTACTGCACGGTCCACTGCTGGGACAGGGGTCTGTGTGCCTAATACCAAATGCATAGGTGGGCAAGACTCCTCCCAGGTCCCTTGGCACATGATACTGGATGCCACAGCTCCCACAAAGGCGCTTTTGTCCATGGATGGATACCAAATTCTTTTTGTTGAGGGGAGAACATGATTAGAAACATTTTATTCAGCCATGTTGCTGGTGTGCCTCTCAGAAACACACCACTTCGAAGTTGATGGTATATAGATACTGGATGTGTGTTAAACATTTGTTGCGTGAATAAATTTAGGGTATAATTCTGGCAAAGTATACTCATGTATTTGAGATTTCAGATTTCAAGACTTTGATAATTTGGCTTTGTTTTTGTACTCAAGCTAGTTTGATCAAAATTTTTATATACTTCAAGTATTTAAAGTCTCACCATCTATCACTAAAAGAAAATGCTTTTGGGTGGAATCCCAGCTTTGTTATGTAAATTCAACCAAGTAATTATTATTTTACACATAGAATATGGTTTTGTTCCTCCAAAGTATACCTTTATTATGGAGATTATTTTTTCCCATTATTGGTCATCTGAATGGGAAATATGGGCATTGTCTTTTGTCTTGAACTTATTGCCCTTCAAGTGGTAGACTGAGTCTAAGCCTAGAATTTAAAAAAAGAGAGAGAGGTATAAACAATTGATCTGGGAATAAAATAAAGAGAATCAACAAACTAACACATCTCCTTCCTCCTTTTCTGTGAATGATGTGGCTGAATCAAGACAGAAATCAAGACAGTAATAAGCAGAGTTATTTAATGAATCAAAATAGTTCTTTTGTTTTGATCTAGAATCATAGTGTGTTAAATTTAACAAACCATTCATTTTCCATATAGCTATAAACTCTCAATGTATACAAAATTAATTGTGTACAGTATGGGATTTAGAAATAAAAGTTCCAACCTCTACTAAGTTCAGTTTGGCTAAAGCTGCACTAGATTTTAACTGTTAAAAAACTTAGAAAATTTCATTCAATTTTATATATGACACATAAATTTTCCACTGCTCAAAATGTGCCTTGCCAAATTCTTGCAATTTGACATTACAGATGAATAGTAAGATCAGGACACAGGATATTCCCATTGTTTTAATGTTGTGGAGAAAGTCTAGGGTTAAGTCAGAATTAGTCTGAATACTGCTTTAGACTGGGTAGTAAACTAAGTTCCCAAAGAAAAAGCTCACTGTAGCAGGGCCAGGGCTGGTGAACAACCAGCCGACAGTGAAGCAGGCAGTCAGAGGCCTGGCACGGTATTGAAAGCATGAGCGTATCTCATCTCCTGTCCCTTTCATACTCAACTGATGTACCCATTCACAGGGTAAGGGGGACCCAGTAGCAGGGTATCCAGGAGTACACAGAGACAGACACTGACGACGACTGCAAGTCAGGTGAGCAAACATTGCCAGATACTGTTCCATGTTAAGCAGGACCAGCCAGCATCCTATAAGGAGAGGTGGAAACAACTGGTCTGGGGCAGAGACCCAAAAGATCTAAACAGGTTCGTAGCCAATACATCCAACAGCAATTTAGATAGGGCTCTCACTGTAGAGAAGGCCATGGGAATTACTATCTCTAATAGGATGTTTATATTAAAGAGTATTTTAGGGGCACCTGGGTGGCTCAGTCGTTAAGTGTCTGCCTTCGGCTCAGGTCATGATCCCAGGGTCCTGGGATGAAGCCCCACATCGGGCTCTCTGTTCAGTGGGAAGCCTGCTTCTCCCTCTCCCACTCCCCGTACGTGAATTCCCTCTCTCGCTGTGTCTGTCAAATACATAAATAAAGTCTTTTAAAAAAAAAAAAAGAGTATTTTAAAAAGCCAAGGCTCACTTATATCAACAGAGTCTTCCAGTCTAGTAGATAATATTGTGTGCCGCCCAAATCTGACTCTAAGCACCCACTCACTCCCTTAGCTCCTGGGAATGTGGATTGTAGACAGCTTGCCCATGAGTCCCTCTCCAGAAACTGTCCTTAGCCAAAGGCCCTATGTCAGGCCCCTTCCTCAGGGGCAGCCTACAATCAGTGTATGATGTAGTGGTAGAAAGACACAGCCCTTTGACTCAATTAGAAATCTTTACACTTCCAGATCTCCCCCTAGGAGAGCTGAGATCTCTATTGCAAGTGCCTCCCAGTTCAACTTCTCCCTCTCCTAATCCTGCTTCCTTCACACCTCCACAGAGTTTTTGAAAGTACTCCTATGGACTATCAAGGCCCTCTGCGAAGAAGTTTACTATAGCATATTCATGAATTTTTCCATTCCTTCCTACGTTCCCTTCTTCCTTCTAATTAGACAAATCCACAAAGGATTCAAGGCAGCTGCAGTATGCCATATAGGAAAACTCAGTACCTGTCAGCCATATGTTTTTCCTTCCTTACAACAATGTTCACTTTAATTTCTTACAATTTTATTCGGAAGAAAAAATATAAATTGTATTTAGTTTGGATCGTTCGAAACATTTTAATCTAAAATTGACATGGCCTATCACAGCTGGACTCATAATTTTGCTTTAAAAGTTTCTGTTAATTCAATAGTATCAACCTAATCCCTAAGGAAAATCTGAACTTTCTATTAGAATGTAACTTCTCTATTTTATATGGAGATACACTGAAGTCTCTTATGATTTCAAATTCACTAAACTGTCTGAAGTGAATTTTAAAGAGTAAAACTTGGATTGTTTCAACAAATCAACTACTATTTACAGATATGTTTATAGAAAAGATGGATGGATGGATAAATAAATGATAGATGTAACACATTCATGAAAAATAAATGGTTGATTCAGATGATAAAAACAACTAAATAAATTCAGACTCCTAGATGAAAGGTGAATCCTTTATAAAATAATATAGCTATTCATGGTTTAAAAAAATTGGATGCTAATAGCACAAAAGAAAGTTCATAAATGAAATAAGCACAGTTAAAGTTATTCTAACACCTCTGACCATAACTCATGTTATTGTAAAAACAATGTAATTGAACACAACTTTTGAACTAGAAATGTCATAGCTTGCCATTCATCTTCCAAAATAAATTATTTAATGGCCGTTTATATGGAGATACGACAGGAAAAAAAAGAAATCTATTATCACTGCAGTTATAATTCACATGTATTTTAAGGCTATATAGACAAAATAATGTGTATAATTGAGTAACTGATTGACTATACCAATGTAGGTAAAGTATTAGTTTTTTTAAGATTTCATTTAAACCTCATGTCATTCACTAAAGGCAATTTTACCTAAATTATCTTAATAATCAGTTTTTTACTGATTAAATTAAGGTCAATACAACAAAGTGTCAAAATAACAATGAAGTTCAACTAGTATTAAAGAAAAAAAAAATTGTCAACTAGGTGTGTTTGGAGAAATCATCAATCATTTTCAGTAATTTTGCTAACATTCCTGATCCTTTTTGATCAGTCCAAGTATTTTTTGTCAATAGCTGCCAATAGTTGACTCAAACACATAGGGGGAGTGCTACTTTGAACTGAAAATAATCAGCAAAACATGTAACAAATTATGGAGACAAATATAAGTCTATGTGAGTAGAAATACATCCTGATAATACCAGAATAGTGCACAGATTTGCCTTTTTATAACTTTTTTTTTATTAGAGAGAAAATGTAATGCAGTTTATAGCATAGAACTGAAGTTAAGAGGCATGGGTTCTATTTTTAAGCACAGCAGAGTAACAGGAGATTTAGACCTGTGTTAAATCCCTGCTGGGTGACTTATCCTGCTCTATGTTATTAAACAAGCTGTTAAACTGTCTGAGAATCTATCATCTCCTCTGTACAGTGAAAAAATTAACATCTACCTTGAAGAGTTGCGAAAAGTGAGGAGAATGTGTAGAAAATGCCTAGGACAACACCAGGTGCATAGTATGCACTCTATATTGACTTACTTCCCCCCTGCCCGTCCCCAGCCCCAGTTCTATTATTAGTGCACCATGAGGTCTTAAGTAAGTTACTCTTTAGGTCTCAGTTTTAATCTCGGAAAAAAGACAGAGCTGAACGAGTGCAACAATTCACAACCCCAACGTCATGACACTGTTACATCATGAGCAACTTGGGCCATGTGTCACAAGTAGTTCAATCTAATAATAATTAAATTACCAAGATTTACAGATAATTTTGTTTTAAAACTGAATAGCTGTTCCAAGGTTGTCCCCATTATAACATCAAAATCAGTTACTGGCACTTTTTTTTTTAATGGCAAATTTTAAGATTTTTTTCATTTATTTATTTGAGAGAGGGAGAGCACAGAGGGCGAGTGAGAGGAAGAAGCAGACTCCCTGCTGAGCAGGGAGCCCGACATGGGGCTTGATCCCAGGACCATGGGATCATGACCTGAGCCAAAGGCAGACGCTTAACCAACTGAGCCACCCAGGTACCCCAGTCACTGGCACTTTTAAGGTGGAGTAAATGAAGTAGTTTCAAACAACAAAGATGAAATTGCTCATAACTTGCAGTCTACTTTATATCATATAATAGCCTTTATTTACCCTTAAGAGTTGGGTGATTATGAATTATTGTAATTCTCATAAATTATAATTTACTAACTGAAAATTTCTTAGTGACTTTATCTATGTACATGTTTTTCAAAGGAAAAAGATAAAGGTAGTTGAGGTTTAAAAAAAAGTCTGTAGCTCTATATGCTTTACTTTCCTGTAAAATTCTCTGGCATTTCTCAAATCAGAGTATGTTGATGAGCATGTTCTGAGTACAAAAATAATCATCCTTGATGTCTGTTCCAGTGGAGAAAATGTTGGGGATCACTGGATTACATCATCTCTGTCCCCATTCACAACTCCTTAATTTCTTATATTTCTTCTAATACGGGAAGTATAGCACTCTTGGTCAAATAAAGCAGTATTTTAATTCCATTCTTAACCTACTTGTCACGTCAACTCAAAAATATAACAGTATAGAAAACATACAGATGGCCAACAGACACATGAAAAGACACTCAATATCACTCACCATCAGGGAAATGCAAATCAAAACTACAATGAGGAGTGCTTGTGTGGCACAGTCAGTTAAGCATCTGACTCTTGGTTTGGCTCAGACCATGGTCTTGGGGTCATGGGATCAAGCCCTGTGTCAGGCTCTGCACTCGGCAGGGAGTCTGCTTGAGATTTTTCTCCCTCTCTCTCTGCCCCTCTTCCTGCTCTCTCTCTAAAATGAATAAATAAATCAAAAAAAAAAAAAAAAGAAACTACAATGAGATAGCACCTCACACCTGCCAGAATAGCTAAAATCAACAACACAAGAAACAAGTGTTTGTGAGGATGTGGAGAAAAAGGAACCCTCATGCATGGTTGGTAGGAATGCAAATTGGTACAGCCAGTACAATACAGAGGTTCCTCAAAAAATTAAAACTAGAACTACTCTATGATCCAGTAATTGCACTACTGGGCATTTACCCAAAGAATACAAAGCCACTAATTTGAAGGGACACATGCACCCCTCTGTTTACTGTAGCATTATTTACAATAGCCAAATTATGAAAGCAGCCCAAATATCCATCAATAGATGACTAAAGAAAATGTAGTGTATAAACACACCACACACACACATGGAATATTACTCAGCCATCAAAAAGAATGAAATCTTGCCATTTGCAATGACATGGATGGAGCTAGAGAGTATTATGCTAACTAAAATAAGTCCATTAGAAAGAGACAAATACCATATGATTTCACTCATATGTGTAATTTAGGAAACCAAACAAATGAACAAGGGGAAAAAAGAGGAAAAAACCTAAAGACAGACTCTTAACTATAGAGAACAAACTGATGGTTACTAGAAGGGAGGTGGGTGGGGGATGGGTGGAATAAGTAATGAGGATCAAGAACACGCTTATCCTGATGAGCCCTGAGTATTGTATAGAATTGCTGACTCACTATATTGGACACCTGAAACTAATATAACACTGTATGTTAACTACACTGGAATTAAAAACTTTTTAAAAATAACAATATATACCTTGGGAGCAAAATATGAGTATTTTAGCTTTTTGGAATATACACTGTATTAGTTTTCCAGGGTTGCATAGTAAATACCACAAACTGACTTAAAAGAACAGAAATTTATTCTCACACAATTTTGGAGGCCAGAAGTCAGAAATCAAGGTATCAGCTGGTTGGTTCCTTCTAGAGGCTTGGAGAGAGAATCTATTTCAGCTTATAGCTTCTTATAGCTTCAGGTGGCTGTCAGAGTCCTTGACATTCCTTGGCTTGTACAAACATTACTCCAAGTTTTACCTCCAGCTTCACATGGCCTTGCTCTTTGTGTGTTCTCCTCTGTGTCTCAAATCTTCCTCTCCTTTCTGTTATGAGGGCACTAGTCATTGGATTTAGGGTCTACTCTAAATCCAGAGTAATCTCATCCTAAAGTCCTTAACTTAATTATATCTGCAAAGACCCTATATCCAAATAAGCTTATACATTTCCATCAACAGTCTCTTCAAAGAAATCTGGACTTTTTCTATCATGCACCTCAAAATGCGTTCAACCTCTGCCCATTATCCAATGCCAAAGCCACTTCCACATTTTTAGGTATTTGCTACAGAAGACTCTACTCTCCGTACCAAAATCATCTATATGAGTCAAGTTTACACCAGAAAAACAGAACCAATAAATACACACACACACACACACACACACATACCTCTTATTAAGAGATTTATTTCAAGGTATTAGCTTTTGCAATTGTAGGATCTGGCTGAACAAGTCTTGTTGGGATCTGGAGTCTACAGACATGGGGCATGACAGTGGCCAGAAAGTCTAAGGCAGGAGCTGAGGCTGCATCCACAGACAGAATTTCTTTTTCCTCAGAGAAACTCTAGTTTTGCTCTTAAGGTCTTTCAACTGATTGGATGAGACCCACCCATATTATACAGGATAATCTCCTTTACTTAAAGTCAACTGATTGTAGATATTAACTACATCTACAAAATATCTTCACAGCAACATCTAGATTAATATTTGATTGAATAACTGGGTACCATAGCCTAGCCAAGTTGACACATAAAACAAACCATCACATGCATCCTATAAGATCTTAGTAAAATGCTTAATGTGATCAATCCATTTTTCAGGATGTCAGATAGAGGCACATACAGGAAAAAAAAGAGAGAGAGAGAGAAACCTATGGGTGTATTCTTGGAAAATGTGATTTCCCAAGGTATTGGGGATGGTTTTTCTATAATGTAAAAATTAATAAAAATGTATCTCAGGAATAGATTATTTTCACATAGTTTCTCAGGGCAGAAATCTCAAATGAAAATGGATTTCCAGGTAGCATTTCTGCCAAAGCAGAGGTTAGAAAGATATAAAAGCAAGGAAGGAAGAGAGAAAAGAGGTAAAGAAGGAAAGATCTGTCCTAGGACTCATAATTTTGGATGGCTAGCTATCAAAAGATATTCTTGGGCAAAGATGCATAATCCAGGGACAAAGACTAACAAAGATAATAGACTTACTCTCCACTTGAAAAAAAAATGTAGAGAAAATATTATATGTTAAGAGTTTACCAGATAGGGGCACCTGGGTGGCTCAGGTGGTTGAGCATCTGCCTTCGGCTCAGGTCGTGATCTCAGGGTCCTGGGATCAAGCCCCACATCAGGCTCCCTGCTCAGTGGGAAGCCTGCTTCTCCCTCACCCTCTGCCCCTTCCCACTGCTCTCTCTCTCTCAAATAAATAAATAAAATCTTTAAAAAAAAAAAAGTTTACCAGATACTATATACTACCCTGTTCCAGATATCCAGAAAAGAAAAAAAAATGGCACATTGCATGAGAGCACTATAATAAAATTTAAAATAGTTAAAAGCAAGATGGTAATCCGTTACATAGAAACCGTAACAGCAGGCGTTGTACTAGACACTTTCTTCATAATACCACACAAGGCACGAATTATTATTTCCATTTTACAGATGAGGAAGTCAAGGTTCAGCCATGTTGTTTATTACTGCTTATAAAAGTCAAGATTCAAACCTATTCTACTTAGAATCTGCCTGATTCCACAATCCATTCATTCATTATCTATTGCTCTCAATAGCCTCTCCTAGGAATGCTCACGAAGTTTATGGGAATGGACATCCAGTGTACACAGCTGAAAACCTCTTCCTGATGCCTGGCTCAACACCACCACCAAATTCACTTATTCATGGTCTACCCGGCTTTTATTTATTTTTTTACAAAATAGGAACTCCATAAAATGTGTACACACACACACACACACACACAAAAGAAAGGTTTATACATTTAAAAGCAAGTTTTATTCTCAACTCAGACACATGTCTCATTCCTCATGGATAACTATCATCAACATTTCAATGCATATTTTCAGAAATATCCCAGGCCTATGTATTCTTCTACATCTTTTTAAAGACAAAATGAAAAAAAAAAAAAAAGACAAAATGAAGAACATATTTGACACTTTGATCTGTACCTGTTTTCTTTTTCTTTTTTCCCTAATAAATCCAATATTGTTCTTCAGTATGTGAAGATCTACCTCATTCATTTTAATGCTCAGTTATTTCTTGTCTATGCATTAATACATTTAACCAGTGTTCTATCAATGGGCTTTCAGGTGTTTTTCACTTTTTGATACTCAAACAAAGCTGAATGCAACTTTTTCAAGTGAGTTTTGGTTTCTTTTGCTCTGATTCTTATCCATCCTGGCTGCTCATACCTGAGTTAAAAAGACCTTGGTGTTCACTGTCTCCTACTCCTGCACAGATCAGCAGGTCATTTGCAAAAGAAAAAATCTCTAGGGAGAATCCCCTCGCTTTTTTCTGCAGAGATTTAAGAACAATATGAGTAAGCAAGTGTCCCATGGCTTAGATACTGCTCTTACTGAAAACAGACTCTTTACAGGTTAACTTCCAACCCCAATTATCTATACAATGTTGTAACAAATAAAAAGGCAAAGAAACTGGGGCGCCTGGGTGGCTCAGTTGGTTAAGCGACTGCCTTCGGCTCAGGTCATGATCCTGGAGTCCCGGGATCGAGTCCCGCATCGGGCTCCCTGCTCAGCAGCGAGTCTGCTTCTCCCTCTGACCCTCCCCACTCTCATGTGCTCTCTCTCATTCTCTCTCTCTCAAATAAATAAATAAAATCTTTAAAAAAAAAAAAGGCAAAGAAACTGAACAGTGCTTACCAAAGTTAAAAGAAAGTAGTCACTTTTCATTATACTTCTTAAAATGTCATTTAGCTCTGTTTCAAAAGCCCTGCTAGCCTGAAGATCCACACATTATCTTCTTAGTGATTCCATAGCCCTTATGCACATTTTCACTTGGGAGGCAGAGACCCGATTTTCATGTTATTAAGTGGATACTCTGCAATACTCAACAATATCTCTCCTCTTTATTTATACTTTTTTGTAACAGCAGTCATCTAGTAAGATATTACCTAAACCTGCCTCTGGTAACACTGGGGCACAATTAATCATTATTACAAAACTATTATATAATCATTGCAAATACCTTTCATTTGGCTTTATTTAACAGATGGTGCTATATCATTTTGAAAACAACTACTCAAACTTCTTTCATAAAAAGTTAATTCAGTAGAAGAATGAACTGGTAAAGTGCTCAGTAAGTTTTTGCTACTAGCAGAAGAATTAAAAGTCAACTATTGTTGGGAGCAGGGTAGCCCAAATATCCCTGGGTGACAATAACTTTTCATTTTTCAATAATTATATTGTTATAAGGCAGATCAGCACCTTATAAATTGCTGTTCCACAGAACACTGTTCACAAAATGTTAATAGGTCTAGAACAAAAAAGGGGGCAAAAGGGCATTTAGTGTGTACATTATAAAACTCCAAAAAGGTAATAGTACACAGGATGCATCACTTCACTTTTTTTCCCTTAGCCCGCTAGTTAGCATTTCCTGATATTCCAGAAAGACCAGTATTTAACCTTAATTATGAATAGTTATAGAACAAAAATTCTTAAAAAAAAAAAAAAAAACCTTAGAGGGGCACCTGGGTGGCTCAGTCAGTTAAGCGTCTGCCTTCAGTTCAGGTCATGATCTCCCTCCGGGTCCTGGGATCAAGCCTTGTGGAGGGCTTCCTGCTCAGCAGGGAGTCTGGTTCTCTCACCCTCTGCCCCCACCCCACCGCTCATTCTCTCTCTCTCCCTCCCTCTCAAATAAATAAATATTTTTTTTAATGAGCAATTAAAAAAAAAAACCTTAGAATAATGTAACCTAGAATGAACTATCCCCGGCATTATAAGAAATACTTTTTAAAATTTTACCAACCCTAACAGATGTAACAAACATTTCTAAACATGTAAATCTCTTGAAAAATATTACTGTTTGACTTGCTGATTTTCGAAATCTGTTTCCTGTCTACCTTTCTCAAACTTCTCTTTCCCACATTCCCAAGTCCATAAATGTATTTTTTGAGATTTAAGCAAGAGATTAGCTCTTCTGTTAAGCATTAAGTCCTCAAGTGTCACCCACCCCCTCTTTTAGGTTCCCAAGCTCTCTGGAAACCCACCACACAGTTCTATAATTAGACATTCATTTTTCCACCTGTTTTACTAGAGCCAGAGAACCTGAGAATCAAAAGACACATTCTTAGTATCAGTATTAATGTCAGTATTAGTATTTCTATTTAGAGGAGCAATACCTAAATGGATGCCTGGAACTCTGCAGCATCCAATAAATGTTTGTTAAATGAATAAATGAGCAAGAATGTCAATAAAGCCTCCACTTTATTAATGTTTTTGTTAGTGATTTAAATCAGGGACTTGAGTCAGGCCTGCAGACAACTTTTAAATTGATTTTTGCCAGAAAAGCATTTTTGTCTTTAAGTTAAATTTTAATACCTTTAGGTAGAGCATGCACTCTTCTTTCCAGAATCCCAACATCACTCTATTTTCTCCAATCTGGCAGCTTTGCATACTACTGTTACCTGACTGACCCTCACAGTAACTGAGTTTGCTGCTCCTGGACTACATTTTATATGAGAAATAATATTATGTTTACAGGTCTAAAATAAATGGTACACACAGATTGAAATAAAGTGTACTTTAATAGAAATTTTTTAAAGATTTCTACACTTAGGTAAGGAAAGAAATCAGAAAAATATGTTAGAAATAATATCCCATAATAGATTTTAAAAGCAAGCTCTATAATACGGTAGCTATGTAATAGGCAGTAGAGTGTATAATCATCCCACATCCTTAATACCCATCTAGACCAGAAACAGGCTGACATGGAAAATGTGAAGAGGGTTCCCAGGATGGCCGCCAAGATCAGCAGAGGTTAGAAGACAAAGCCTGATCATGGAGATTATCTCCAAGGATGACTAGAGAATCACATCATGTGGCTGTTTCTAAAGACAGAAAAAGATGAGCAGAAGCAGCATCACTGTTCATTTAAGTTAGCTGGGCAGAGCTCTGGAAACAGGAGGGGAGGAAAAATTTTAAAACAAAACAAAACAATTTTTTTTTGTAAAAAAAAAAAAGAGTTGTAAATAGACAAATTCTGCTAAAGAAAGAACAAAGAAAAGGCACATTTTAGGCAACATTCTGAAGACACTCTTCTTTGACTAAATAAGCAATCAGGTTATTTGAGCAAGGATAATCACTGACGAAAGAGGAGTTCTAATAGCCATCAGTCCAATTTAGAGAACACTCAACTAACTAAACTGTGCATTGGACTTCTCCACAGAAATAGTACCAATAGGATACAAAAAGATATACATACGAGGAGATTTATTACAGCAATTAACAGGGACAATTATGAAAGTCTAGAAGTCCCATGATCTGCCATCCTTAAGCTGGAGAAGCAAGAAAGTGAATATAATGCAGTCCAAGGCCAAAGGCCTGAGGGGCAGGAGGAGAGATGCTGGTGTAAGTCCCATCGCCAGAAGGCCTAAGAACCAGGAGCTCCCATGTCAGTGGGCAGGAGAAGATGGAAGTCTCAGCTCAAGAAGAGAGAGATTTCACCCTTCTGCCCCTCTCTGCCCTCAACAGAATGGGTCCTCACCACTAGTGCGTGAGGGCAGATCTTTACTCAGTCTACTGATTCAAATGCTAATCTCTTCCAAAAACACAGACCAGCTAGAAATGTTTCACCAGGTATTTGGACATCCTTTAGCCAATCAGGATGACACATAAAATTAACCATCACACTGTGTAAACACATCCTGACTTTGGATTTGTTTCCCTAGTACAAAAAGACATTAATAAATGCTTACTGAATATTTCCTCTGTGCTAGCTACCAGGACTGGTGGTGAGAAAAAGAACTACAAAGGACAAGCTATAGTCCCACACCACTATATGATCCTGTGTAATGGCCTCAGACTTTTCGTTCTTACAATGTATAACTTACATGTAAAAGAACTGCTCCATCAGTAACATTTCTTTACAGTCAATAAATTCTGTGAGCATTCCTCTACTCCTCTCTCTCTCTCTCACACACACACACACACACAAACACACACAAACACACATAGAATTTTCTCTGTACCTCCAGGAAGCTGAGTCAGCTGGGTATATTCCACTTGCCCTTTCAGATCCATTCTCCACCTGCTCCATGGCCCAGGAGACTGGCTGGATTCTATCAAGGGATGGGCTGCATTAACAGGCTCCCCTCCTTCTGGCTTCTTACTGAATTCACCCAATGAGGGGCATCTAGAAAAGATCAGGAGGAGAAAAGGGAGTTAGGATACTTACTATCTCCTTCCATGTGGGATTGACACAGGCTGTCTTCATCCACCAAGGATCCCCAACTTCTGCCTGGCCATCTTGCTGTTTCTAGCCTGAGTCCTGCACTGTCTGTGGTTTCCTCACACCCTAGGAAATAGTCCCTCTATTAAACTCTTCTGAAATTGCCCAACTTCAGTATGCCATCCCTAGGTCTTCCAATACCCTGACTGACACACTGAGACTGAAGTGTCCTGGAGTTAAGACCTCCAGGGAGAGCAGACGTGATAGAAACACACTTGGGTACATTGGAGGGAAGGAAAGGATAGATCTAAAAATCTTGAAGCTGATTCTTCCCTGGGCCTAGTCTGGGGAATCATCAGTCAGTTAAAGAAACTCAATAGAGAGAGTAGTACAATATCCAGCATGGCCTGAGTATAGCAAAACAGCAATTAGTGAGGGAGATACCTAAGCAGGAAAGCCTGAGGGCAGTCATACAAGGTGACTACGCCTCCATCTGACAGGTACAGAAAGGCTGGGCTATAAGAAGAGGCCAGGAGTTTTGCCAAGAGCAACCGCACCGTTAGAGGCAGTGGTGAGGAAAGAAATCATCAAGAGAACACTCCTCAAAACCACAGTGGGGGGTGCCTGGGTGGCTCAGTCGTAAAGCGTCTGCCTTCGGCTCAGGTCATGATCCCAGGGTCCTGGGATCGAAACCCGTGTCGGGCTCCCTGCTCAGCGGGAATCTGCTTCTCCCTCTCCCACTCCCTCTTAAAACACACACACACACACGTAGTGGGACAATTCACACCTCAGTGGAGACCGGCTCAGGACAGTTGATAAACCAGGTGAGCCAGTCTACCTGCAAAGACAGAGACTGGCAGGGCGCCTCGGTGGACCAGATGGTTAAGCTTCTGCCTTCCACTCAGGTCATGATCTCCAAGGTCCTGGGTTCGAGCCCCACGTCAGGCTCCCAGCTCACAGGGCAGTCTGCAAGGGGGAGTCTGCTTCTCCCTCTCCCTCTCTCCCTGCTTGCGCTCTCTCTGTCCCTCTCTCTCAAATGAATAAATAAAATCATAAAAAAAAGGGGGGAAAGGACAGAGACTGGCACCACGTCTGTGGTAGCGGGCTGGACATCAGTGAGATGAGTGGAGAAGAGCTATGGTCCGGATGCCCCTTCCCCACTGCCCCCAGGATATAAAAGCTTCCTTCTAGAAGCACCCAAGTGCCCTCTTGGGAAGGAGTAGAGAGAAAAGAGAATCCTTAAGAGCAGGAGGAAAATTTGATAGATTGAGAAATTACCAGAAAAAAAAAAAAAAAATAAGACCATCCATCCTCAAACCTGAGAACAAACGGAGATACTGTGGAACCCAAGCCTTCCCTCTCTCCAGGTATCAGGCGGGAGGGATGAGGCCGCGGGAGCGTGGCTCCTAGAAGGCGGAGCGCCGCGACGCTACTCGCCCGCGGAACGCCACGCGAGACGTCCTAAGGTAGTTCGTCCTCTCCGGGTCGCTGTAGGCGTTCGTGTCACGTGACCCGGCCTGGCAAAATCCGCTGACTTCAGGGGGGACGGGCCAGAGTCCTGGCAGCCTGTGGGCAGCTGTCCAGCTTCCAGGAGTTGGGGAAGAATACAGCGTCTGTGGGCAGGTACTACGTGAACCACACCTTGGAGCTGCAGAGAGCAGTTCAGAGCCGGGCAGGTGCTCTTCCCGAAGCTGTCTACCACCTACGCCCGCGAGGGGTTGGCCATCCTCCAGCCCACCTACAGCCTCAGCCTGCCCCTGGAGCTCGAGCTGGTGTGGTGGTGGGCAAGCGTGGCTGCGTCTTCCCAGAGGCCACAGCCACAGACTATGTGGCCAGCTTTGCCGTGGATATGACCACCAGCAATGTGCAGGATGAGTGCAAGAAGGGGCTGACCTGGCTCTGGCCATGAGTTTCACGGTTTTCAGCCCCATCAGCTCGTTTGTGCCCAAAGAGAAGATCCCTGGCCCTCACAACCTGAAGCTCTGGCCGAAGGTCAATGGCAAACTCAGGCAGGAGGTATGAAATCCTCCATGATTTTTCCGATCCTCTACATGCAAGAAGGAGGCATTATCTGGACCAGGACGCCCAAGGAATGGGACCTGTTTAAAAAAAAAAAAAAATTGAAATTCAGGCCGACATAAACGGGGTTGGTAATATGAGATTTAAGGTGGAAAGGCCAAAATATTGAGTCCATACAAAGCACCCTAACTTCCTAAGTTTTAGGAGCGAAGGGAGAAGACAGAAGGAAGCAAAGGTTACTTGAGGTGACAGTCCTTTAATAAGCAACCAATTTTTAACAGTGATTTAATTGGATTGCTATGTCTCAACTCAAGGAAGATGGATCTCCAAGGAAAATGTGATCTAGAAGACAATGGGCTAGAAATGGAAATGAGAAACAGTATCTTCTAGGAAACAACCAGAATAAAGTATTTGTGATGCTTCCAAAGAGAATTTATCAAACCAAATGTTCCGAAAACTTGCTTTCCTTTCCTAAAGTGGACTGGATAAGACTTTTCCATGGGTCATTCAGGGATTAGTAGTTCAAGACTTAAAATCTAAAGGAAGCTGAAAAGCATGTTTCAAGTCAGCATTTCCCAAATTTTCTTGGATCATGATAATCATCTGGGGATATTTGTAAATATAAAAATTTCCAAGTTACTGGCCCATACCAGGCCCTGTTTTAATTAGTGGAATTAATTAATCTCCAGTTCTCTAAATGATTCTTATCACAAAAATGTGGGAAAACATTACATAATCAGTTAACTTAAAATTTATTTAATAAATGAACAATTAATGAAGATTTCACTCATGTACTTAGGGTGTGTACCATGGCCCATAGATTCTGAGTTTGGGAGATAATTTTGAAACTACTGTCTTCCAAATAAATATGCTATCACTTGGGGGGGACATGAGATATTGTAGAACATAAAGTTACATTTCTGCCTCCCAGTTTGTGACTGTTCAAATTGAACTTCACCATGTGCACAGTGATTCAATTTGAGGTCGAATATGAGAAGCCTGTAGGACATCTTTGTGAAGTTGGCCCTCTATGTCTAAAGAGAGATTTGGAAGCCATTGGCATATAGGTCATGCTGGAGTAATGGACACAGATGAAGCAGAAAAGACAGAAAGTGAAGAATAACCTAGAAGGAAAAGGCAGAACCATGGGTAACATCCATATTTAAAGAATACAGGAGGAGAAATTACTAGAAGAAACAAAGAAGGAACAAACAGATTGGAAAGTAATCCTGAGACCAGGAAAACTAAGAGAAAAGGAACTCATTCTAAAGAGAACAATCAACACTCCAAAATTCTTCAGAGGAATACAGAGAGGCTAAAGACAGAAAAGAGGCCATTAGAGTATTTTCCCTAAAGGGGAAGGAGGGAAGGAAGGAGGGAGGGAGGGAGGGGAAAAGTCCTAAATCAACAAGTCTGTTGTGCTGTGAATGACTTGGACCTTGCCTAATACTGGCTAAGGAGATAATTGTGTCTAACATCCTAGAAACTTAATATAGAGGTTATTCTATGTTATGCATATTTTGAATAACATCAAATGTATTTATTCAGCTATTAAAAAATATGGGACAGCTATATAGTATGTTAACATTAGCATTTTATGAACAGAACTATCTCTGAGTTTTTTGTTTTGTTTTGTTTTTTGAGAGAGAAAGAGCATGCGAGCAGGGGGAGGGGCAGAGGGAGGGAGAGAGAGAGAATCCCAAGCAGGCTCCACACTTAGTGCAGAACCCGATGCAGGGTTCAATCTCATGACCCTGAGATCATGACCCTGAAATCATGACCTGAGTGGAAATCAAGAGTCAGACACTTAACCAACTGACCCACCTAGGCACCCCTCTATCTGGGTTTAAATGTATGGCTCTTCAGTGTTCATTTCTTCACTTTTATGAAAAAGTTACAAATAGGACAGTGCCTGTTTGTGTTACAGTTGATTGTACACAAGTCCATGCTCTCCAATATCTATTTGCTCTCAATAAATGAGACAGCAAGAAAGGAGAGAAGAAACTGATGTGGAAAAAAAAATGAAACACTTTGGTACTGAGATTTTATATCAAATAATTACTTGTTTGTAATACTGAAATTTCTTACTGTCAGTAAAACTTCATCAGAAATTTCAAAACTTTATGGTTAATATGGCTTCATGCCCAAAAGAAATTGTGCTTAAGTTATATAAATGACTAAAGTCTATGACAGACGATTACAGCTAAGTATATCACAAAATGAGACAGCAATATTAATCATACAATAAATGGAATCATTTGGTCTCATATATGACCTAGCCCATGATCTAATTTTTCTTTGAACTTAAGGAGTTAATCATTTGTATACCGAGGTAGTGTGTTTGCAGGGATAGTCTAATGGGCATGCAAGGTTATCTATTTCTGTGAATTCACTACATGTTTGATTAAGTCCTTTATGTACAACTGTTAATGAATGGGATGTCTTGTCTAAGATTTCTATTTTCAGGGTGATGACCCCACTGTAAATTTTGCACATATGTTTGAATACTTAGTCTCCACTGAGATATTTTCACCATTTATTTATAGAAATATGTCAGTGACTGCCCACATGCTCAGCATGAACTCTGCCAGCCTTCAAGTATGGTAATGAGAAGAAAGGGCCTTCAGGTCATGAAAGTGCAAATTTGCAGAAACATAACTTCCCCTGTGATTAGAAGAGAATTTTAGTAATTATTAGGGAATTTCACTCTTAACATCCAGGTTGAGGAAAGGGGTGCAAGATGCAAAGTCTGGATCTTAACTTTACAGATGTTGCCTCCAATAGGAGTTTCCTGCCCTCTACCTTGAGAACAAGGGCTGAGTGTTGTTCTGGGCACTCTAAAGTTTTATGTATTGGTGTTTTACATAGAAGCTGATCACCCTATGCCTAGGATCTAATGGAGTAGATGTGGGGTGTGCCACCCACAAGCAGCCTTCTTGACAAAGCCACTCACACCCCAGCTTCCAGGACGATAGGGTACTAACAGCCCATAGCTGAGATCCTCTCCTGGAATCAGAGCCACATAACCCAAGGTTGCGCCTCTCCCCAGGGGCAGTGCAGTGGACACCCAATGACTCGTTAACTGGGATGGGGGCGGGGGGAGGGAATAAAAGGGCCAGTCCCTCGTGCCTTAATTAGGGACAATCCTAAGAGCCATATAAACTCCAGAGTTGCTGTACTGCAACTACAAGGCAGTGTCAATCTCTCCTGCCTAATCCTACCTCTTTCAATGCCTTCAAATCCACTTCAGCAGTATTGAATTTGAGAGCATTCACCAGTGAAATTCTCACATGCAAATCTACATCTCAAAGTCTGTTTCCGGGAATATTGACCTAAAGCAGAAGCCAGGAGGGGTCCTAGAAGGAGATTCTAAAATGGGACTTTGGGGTGCCTGGGTGGCTCCATTGTTAAGCATCTGCCTTCAGCTCAGGTCATGATCCCGGGGTCCTGGGATCGAGCCCCGCATCCGGCTCCCTGCTCAGCGGGAAGCCTGTTTCTCCCTCTCCCACTCCTCCTGCTTGTGATCCCACTCTCCCTGTCTCTTTCTCTGTCGAAGGAAGGAAGAAGGAAGGAAGGAAGGAAGGAAGAAAGGAAGGAAGGAAGAAAGAAAGAAAGAAAGAAAGAAAGAAAGAAAGAAAGAAAGAAAG